>NC_059190.1:2287429-2587429 GCF_020631705.1 Daphnia magna | reverse complement strand
AGTCCGTGTCTGTTATCTTTGAAAAAAAATTCAAAAGTGAATATCAAAAATATTTTTGATTTAGACGATTTGACCGGCCCGATCAACTATTACCGGAGCATGATCGATCCCGATACGATGGGCCAAGAAGGTATTGTGGTCAAAGTACCGACGCTGCTTATCTGGGGCGGCGAGGATCGTTTCCTTAACATCTCCATGGCTCATCAATCAGCCAAGTAATCATATTTTTTCTTTACTCTTTTGTGGATGATTCGATTTTTGAATGGGGGGTCAAAATGGGAAATTCGGAAATATTCATTGGAAATTTAACTTTGTAGATTTCGTTTTTATTTGTTTTTTTGTTTTTTTTCTAGTTTAAAGAGAACGGGGGTGTTTTACTAAACTCCATCAGCCAGAAAAATGAAAGTTTTGTTACATTTTTTCTCTTTTTTATTTCGTTTTGTTCTTCTAACGATGACAGATGGGCGGAGAACTTCACTCTTGGCCTGATTCCCGAAGCGTCACATTGGGTACAACAAGACGCTCCCCATAACGTCAACCGAAAGATTCGTGAATTCTTGGAAAAAGTTTAATGAAATCATTTTGAAAAAAAAAAAAAGAACAAAAATAATAATAGAATTTCACCAACTTTTGATAAGTTGAGGATGCGTTATTTCAGGACAAAGTAAATTTATGTACTACACATTTTATTCTTCGTGAAAGTGAAAACAAAAAAAACGAAAACAAAGGGGGTGAAATGTAATTTAGATGCGACGTTGATGGATTATAAAGGTCTAAGCTTTTTCCTCTCTTCTTTTATCTTTTATGTTAACGTATCAAGACCACCTGATGGTTTGATTGACACACCATCGTATAGGCCTAGACTTGTTGATTTTGATGTCGTCGTTTCTTGTATACTTCAACCCAGAAAGAAACAAAAAGAAAAGCCAAAACATTCTTGAGATGAGATGCCATCCGGAGCCTCAGAAAATGAGATTACAGCAGGACATGCCTTTCTTTCTTTTCCCCCCTTCTCCCTACACCGGAATAGATTTCCGCTTGTTTCGTTTTTTTCTGACTGATCCACATTTGAATAGCGGCTTCAAGAAAATGCGTATAACTTCCAGCCACATAAGATTTTTTAGTTTTTTTGAAAAGTTGTATACGAAGTTGTTGCTTTATCCCGTTGGGCTCTCAGCAGCCACGTCTTTCTTCGGATGTTCTAACTTAACTATATGAACTGTATAGACTGCACTCTAATGGCCATTGTTTGTTTGTCTTCGATTCCCCTCCGGCTCATTCACGCCGCACACAACAAGATGACTTTTCTTGTTTGCCTATAACTCTCGTGCGTGCTTCTCTTCTTCTTTAAGTATTAGTGATGTTTTTGAGAGGCTCAGTGTCCCCCCTTTTCTAGACGGGCACACACCCCCACATGCATACTTTTTGTACGTACTATATTGCCAGTCTCGTTACGTATCATTACCGTGTCTAACGCAGCGAAGAGTCAAAGGAGTTTCGTCTTGCAACGGAGACGGATGTAGAATGGCGTTGATTGTCAACTTTAATAATCGCTCATCATCGCTGTTGTAAATGATAAAAAAATTAAATTTTTAGAGTTTCTTTTAATGTTTTTGAAGGTTTTTTTCAATCTCAGGTTGTTCCGCTACACGAAACAGTGGCGGCTGCCGAGGTTTCGTACACGTCAATCGATCACACATCCCGGATCTAAGAAGCGTGAGTCGTCCCAGACGGCGTAATAGAAGTAGTAGAAAAATGAAAAAAAGGTTAGCGTTTTTTTGTGTGTGTGTGTGTGTCGATGTTTCAACTGATGCGTGACACACAATCGGGGCTTTTCTGTTTTTGCTGTACAACAAAAAAAAGGGGCGAGTTTCAAGGAAACAGCGAAATGACTTTTCATTTTGGGATGTTGTTTTTCTTGTACTGCGGTATATAATAGACTAGCTGCATGTTGTATGAAAAGCCCAGCTGCCAAAAGACGAATAGACCACGTGCCTTAACGGCGAGAAAAAGAGAGTTGCGCCCTGGAGTCTATTTATATAATACAGCACATCCGAAAAGAAAATAAAAAAATAAAAATTATAAGACAAAAGAAAGAAGGGGGCGCACACACACACCCACACACAAAAAGGACCCTTTTCAAAAGTATTTTACTGATATTTTTGTGTATACTTTGATTAGAGCCAACAGTCCATTAGCATCCAGTAAGATTTCTTGAAACGAGCTCTGCTTATTTTGGTTTCAATTCTTTTTACACTTGTGATTCTCTTTGCTCTATTCAAATGTTTATTGTCTTAAATCTCGAGAAAAACCAAAACAAACAATAGAGATTGAAAACAAAACAAATAATAGAGATTGAAAACAAAAATAGAATCAATTTTTGAAGTCGGTTTGTTCATATCGATTCGAATTTGAAGCTTATACTTGGCACAATAATATGGCGGGTTCACATCCAATTCTCATACGAATGACGATTGCTGAAATTGCAATTCTTCGCAGTTCCACGTACGCATAGAGTCAAGTACTACACGATCAAACCCACTCTCTGATTGTTCTCTCCTCCCGATCAATTGAAGCGTAGCAACTAAAGCCGCTCGCTCGCCGACCCACCGATTTTCATTTGCTTCACAATGCAGTTTTCTTTTTGCTTCTGCGGATCGCTTCGATTGAAAGGCGATTATACGCGAAATGACTTTAGCAATTGCTATTTTGAGGATGGGAGGGGGGTGCAAACAATTGTTTACAGGCACGAAAATGCTGAGCAGAGGATCGGGAAGCTGATTTGATCGCTATAAAGATCGATCGCGGTTGTATACAAAGTAACGGTTGTGTATATACGGCACGAACAATTTCAAATGTACCGCCCTGTGTAGTCGAATGATATGCGAAGCCTCACAGTTTATTTAGTTTGGTCGTTGACGTCAGAGAGAAAAGAGATGAACGATTTTCAAACTTGGAGCGTTGACTGGGATTTCTAAAACACGTGCGTGGTAGTACTTTAAAGCATAATCATATCTATCAGACATTCGTTGTTCGATTATTAAAGTAACTACGTTAAAGCGCATTACGTTAAATCGAAATCGCTGCTAATAGTCGACAAGAAGCGCCGTAATTATAATGAATTTCAGTAAAGATATACTGGCAGTCAGGGACGTGTAATGAGCGCTATAAATATAAAAGAAGTTGCTATTATTGTTATTATACTATCTGATGGAGATGACGAGTGATGTAAAGACGGAAGCGTTCGCAACCAACGCCTCCAATGGGAATATTTTTGCTTCTCTTTTTCTTTTTTTTTTCCTTCTTTCTTCTTTCCAAAAAAACAAAGTTTGAAGCCTTGTCGTCACCTCAATGCCATCGAGGAGGAAAAGTGAGAGTTTCACGTCTTCGTTGACGATGATGAGACGGTAGGATTTGGTCCCACGCAGTGCCTGTCAGCGCGAAACTCTTATTCCGCCCGCGCTATTTCTTAGTGAGTCTTCTACACCTACTACACCCCGAACTGTAAGCGTGTAGAGCATACAGCACAGTACTCCCCTTGCGACCATTCCATCTCGTTGGGAACTTGATTGCTTTCAAAAGTACTTTGGCGCACGCAGATGTATTACCCACGTCGAACAATATACCCTTTTTATTTCAGTGTCAATTTTTTTTTTTTTTGCAAGTATTGAACACCTTTGATTCTTAATTGCACCATAGTTCCATGCCATTCGTTGGCCAATGTCTTTCCGGTCCGCCTGTTTCCGTTAATCACTTTGATAAGGGACCCTCTATATGATCAGCACACGTGCAATCGCATGTAGGTCTTTGTACGCAGTTGTTGCTATATATACTGCACAATGTGTACATCACAACGTATAGACAAACAGAACGAGAAAGCCAAAAAAAAATCGTTATTCTATATCAATCTAATCCTGTATATATATATGCCGACTGGCGGCATCGATTGGACCTCGAACAAAGCCAGCGCTGACATTTCCGACTGATTCTATTAGTAATACAGGAAAGAGATGGAGGTGAATGATGGTCCGAAACTGGGGAAAAAAATGATTTTTGATTAGGGATTTCAGAAAGAAAGAAAAAAACGAGGGGGAGGAGTTGGGAATGTATTATTCGGCTTGTTTCATTTCGTCCTTTGGTGGCTAACTGTGAATGAGCTGCTGATGTTATTATGTCGGTCAAAGTCTTCAGCACAGAGCCAATCAAACGATGTCCAGAATTCCCCCCTTTTTCCGACTGTTCTCATCATACGCTGATTTCATTGCCTCGAATGATTTGGTCGACCGTAGTACGTGATGGGATGTAAATCATAATCAGTTCTCTTGCTGGTTGCCTTAGTGACATCACCAATAAAAAGAAAGAAGGAAAAAGAAAAAAATTAGTTTTTCTTGCATATGATTTGAATAAATCGAGAAAACCTGTGCGCATCATCGCCGAGCGATGCATAATCATCTGCGAACGTTTCATTTCTTTGACGAATTACCTGTTCAACAAATTCATATATTTTTCTTTTTCGTTCAACGTCTTCAGATACACAGACGTGTACTCTGCATAGAGTACGTAGACCTTTGCGCACTAGAATTGAGCACTCAATAATAAATTGGGAAGCGGAAAGTGGACTCTGTGGCCTGTCGTCGCACCGTTTGTCTCTCTGACTCGTTGCTCATCCCATTTTCTTCTTTGTGTTTCTTCTTCCCTTTTTGTTTTTGCTCATTCCCTCACGCGCGACGACTTTGTCTCGTACGTGAGTCTTGCAACGAAAGACATCCACTAAAGGCCAGTCCGTCAAGAAAAGATAAAAAACAAAACAAAAATCCCCGTGTTGCGCTGATGTCGTCAATCGACAGTCTCAAGTGGTGCAGGAAGAAAATCCCGTTCCGGTCTTAAGTATATGCCTCCGCATCCACAAACAAAGACGAAACGAATGATCAGCGTAAGGCTTGTCACACAAAGTAACGATAGACATAAGACACAGCAGTTCCACATCAGAATCCAACATGATCTGTTCAAAAATCGAAGCTGCAACTTTAAATTGTTGACGATCTTCATCCGACTTTAATCCCTTTCGAATAATGAGAAAGCCATTCTATTCAATCCCGAGCTTTAAAGGGAGAGCTCTAGTATATACGTTTAAACAGTTTAACAGCAACACAAGAGAGGGATCGCACAACTGTTTGTGTATGTGTCCAGCCGCCTTTTGCTCTACTCCCAAACTGGAACGTTCTTGTAACAGTCCCTATGTATGTATCTATGTTTCCCCGGCTATGCGAGTAACGAATGACAACGGACTTTGCTTATAACAGATGTTTCTATCCGTGTCTTTTAAAATACGGATCCTCCCTTTTTATTCCTTAACAGGATCGTCTCTCTCTCATTCGTGTCAACTCTGATTAGCCATCCGTTTCCTCTTTGGATAGTCGAGGACCTCACGCTGGGGCTGCCCCAAGCCAAATCTTTCTCAAAACGGATCAACATCTGAACGTATATATGTAAATAATGCAAAGGCTTGCGTGTTGGACACAACGGAGCGTGATCCTTCGATTGAATGTTTTGGAACAAAGTTCAAACTATGGTTTCGTTGATCGGCACACAACGGCCGTATGGAAACCTGGGAATAGCCAGATTTGAGCCGGTATGTATCTACCATATCACTGCATGCTTTACTATGTAGTGTGACTATTGCTAGAGGGGGCTGGAACGCACGCATACACCTTCCGGGGGGAGGCGTGGGGAGGGAGAAGAAAAGTAAGGGAGAGAGAGAGAGAGAAAGAAGGAAGGAACGGAGATGTTTTTTTCTTTATATCCCCTTTTCAATGGTTTGTTTAGTACGGCGCCGACTGTCGAGCCGAGTGGATCCCCACATTTTTAGTTGTTGGTCCCCGCTGATAATTTCATTTTCTCGTTCATCGACCGAGTCAATTGGACGGACGACCATTCGATTATACGTGTGACACGTGGTGGATTTGATTTTTTTTTTTGTTGAAACAGTGGCCCGTCAATTGTTTTCCATCCATTTCTAACGGCTTTTTTGGTGGATTTTTCCCGTGTGTTTCGACCGAGAAAAACCAAACCAAAAACCAAACAGTGCCAAAGTGGAGATTTCGTGAACGAATCAAACGAAAAATGGTGACCCAATTGGAGTGTGCACCTTGGACTGTGAAAAATAGCCGGTCAGTTTCCTCGGCGATGAATGCAGCCCGCAGGATTAGCCATCCCAGTGGTGGATGTCTTACGCCGTGGCTGCTGCTGTTGCTGCTGGCCGCATCCTCGTCAAACGCCGACAATTTGGGTAAGTCCTCCTTCTTGCCTCTTTTATGTTGTGCCATCGACCGCTAATCATCTGCCACGGGTTGGCCGCTTGCGATATCGCCGAAAGAGAACTTTTACTTTCTTTTGTTACGTTATTGGCTTCCGTCGGCTCACGGCTTTTGTCGATGGATAACGAAGCTTCTCCTCGCCGCAGCGCCTCGTCAGCATCTTACGCCCAGTCGCCTTTTTATTATGATTTTTTTTTTAATTCTTTTCTTTTGCTGTGTGGTGTGTATAGCTCTTCAATCTATTCTCTTCTGGGTTGTACACAATGTTGAGTCTTCTTTCTTTTTTTGCTGGGGCATCTCTTTTGTGACGTTCGTATTGATCCCGCACGTCAATCCAAGACGAAACTTGTCAATTCCATTTACGTTTCTTTTCTTTTTTTTTTTTTACAGGGCAGTTTAGAGATTTGATTGTAATAATGCAGAAAGGTTTTCATTTTTTTTTTTTTGCTGTGACAAAAAATAAAAATGCGAAAGCGGGGGGGGGAGATTGAAAACGATTTGCATTCGGATGGTTGGAAGCAAGAAAAGAGATACGAAGGATGGCGGAACGATAATGATTATTCAGTTTCGTCAGCCGGCTATAGGCGGCTAATAGACGAGTGAGTATCAAGTTAAGACAGCTGTCGCCACATGGATAGAGCCGGAATCCTTGTGGTGCCTTTTTTTCTTCCCCATTTTCCTTCTCTTTCCCTCATTTTTTTTTTTTTTTGTTTTTCTCTTTCTCCCCTCTCGTACAGAAAGTAAAAAAAAACAACAAACGTTAACGACCTTTTTTCCCGAGTCAAGTGCTTCTTCTTTGAAACGGCTGCGCGTTCGCGGGTCGTCTATAAGAAGAAAATGGGAACGGCCAGAAAAGGGAAAAATCAGTTTGATTCTCTCAGCCGGCCCGTTTGTCGTCCTTTTTTTTTTTTTGTTTCTTCTTCTTTCGTGTTTTTGTTTCCAGCAGCCACAGTCGTGTACACACACGACGCAACTTAAAATAACCTCCTTTTTTTTCGCTCTCGTTCGTTCCTCGTACGCAGAAGGAAAACTTGTACCGATGCTAGGCCGTGTTAAAGAAGAAAAAAAAGGACGGCAATAATCTTTTTGTATAGGCCAACACGTCAAGAAAAAAGAAGCAAGGGGAAAACATTGAATAGGAAAAGAGTTGAACGATACGGCGACGTCTTTATTAGAAAGGAGGCGCCGTTTTCGGAGCCACCCCCGTATGGACGCAATCATTCGCTTCGTTATCGGGGACGTGATTCATGGCCGAGCTTTTCTTTTTTTTTTCTTCTTGCCTTCTCCATCATTTAGTAGGGCCATCCTCACGCAACTGACTTGTTGGTGGCTACTGCATTTTTCGCCGAGTGTTGTGTTAAAACGGGTCTATAAATCATCTAGACTTTGTGTTTTTTTTCTCGTTTTTGGAATGCCGTGATTAAATGCGTGTAGCGCTTGAGATTGACGCTGTTTTAGATGGTCCAAGTTTTAGATGGTCTTTATATTTTGGGTGCGGGGTATGGATTTAAATGTTTTGCTTACATTTCGACCCAACTCTTTTGGCGATCAAATAAAAATGGCGTGGGTGCAATGGTCTCTTTTTTCTCTCTCTTTCCTACAATGGCTACACTGACGCTCTTTAAATCCGGGATCAAATGGGAAGTCGAAGCAAGTTATCCGCAGTCGATTCCGTCTGATCGATTCTTCCGCCTCTCCAGCGGATGGGAAAAAGAATACGCGAGCCCGTTCGCTGCTGGAATCGAAATGAGCTTGTCTACACATCCAGCGAATGTGTACAAAAAGCGCCTTATACCACTACTTAAACTATCAACCCTACAATGCAACGTCCCCCTGCCCTGCAGAGTCTGTCATCTAGTGATATCGATTTCTTTTCTTCTGATTTGCTGTTCCTCTACAAATTTTTTCTTGCTTCTTTATCAATTCTCTGCTTGTAATCGAAATGTGGAAAGGCGGGCAAGGATAGGATCTGCGGTATTCGGTATGCAGACACAGCCGATTGAATCGGTGATTGTTGACTCTATTGAAGAAAGAAAAAAAAAAGAGATTGGTTCGTGTCAATCAAGATAAAGTAAGTGACAGTTGGGATGCAGCTACCGCTCGTGTTTTCTTTATTTCGCCTCCAAACGTGCTGGATTGCCCGTCTTATTCTTCTTTTTATTCCCCTTCCGTCTTTTTTTTTTTTGTTAAAGAGAAATAGAAAGGGTTCAAGCGAATTGCTTGCGAATGGTCGTGACTGGCCCTTGAATTTTAATAAAAGAAAATTGAAAAAATATTTATGAAATGGTCGATTTCAATCCAGCAATCATCATCGTTTTCTTTCTTTAACGGGTACTTAGATTTTTTATTATTCCCACGCTTCATCTCATTGCCATGATAATGCAGTGCCACTCCGGAACGGCTGGCAACTGTGTGGATGAGTTCCTTGTATTTAAAATAAAAAAAAAAGTTAGGGAGCTGCTGGGAGGAAGCGAGTCAGATCAGATCTGTGAGCGCGCGCGTGTCCTTTTAAGTCAACATCCTTTTGCGTCAGGGTTGGAAAGAGAGACACGTCTTTGATGATGTGGGTTATCGGTTAAGGGAAAAAAAAAAGAAGGTCCACCACACTACACTACCGCGACAGGAAGAAGAGACCAAAAAGAAGGGATGAAGAAAAGGGGAGGAAAAAAGGGACATAAGACATTTTTGAAAGGCTTCCGGTTCTGGCTCGTGCGTGTTTTAATTTAATTTTTTTTTTTTTGAACCGCGAGATATCTCTTAGTTAGGATTCTTTCATATAACATTAGAAGAAGAAGCAAACAGGAATTTTTGTGTTTTTAAACAAAAGATAAATGGATTCAATCATTTCGGAAGTTGGACCGTTCGCTTACTATGTAGGCGTGTTGAATGTGCCTATTTCTTTTAAAAATAATTTCAATGCTTCCGTCATTCTGGTACGATTGCGTGTCAGGCGCGCAATGTGGCGGTACTGATCCAATCCAATTAGCAAGTCCGAGGTTGTAGCAAAACATTTGATGACGGTGGTGCAACACGCTCGATTGAAACTTTGAACCGTTTTCTTATTCATTTGGTTACGATGATTTTTTTTTATTTTAGTACTATGTGGGCGCGATGGGATTTTTAACTTTACGCGTTGTCGAGTCTTTAAAGAAAAAAAAAAGATCGTCCCTCATTGAATTTGAATGTTTGCCCTTTCGGAGAGTCACCAGCAGAACGCCGACAAGTGTAACATTAGTCAGCAATGGTGGCACATCTAGGTGTTCCAACATCAAATGACAGGCGTCCTATTATTGGGGTGGTGTCTCTGTTTTGTTTGATTTGGTCTCTCTCTCCCCTGTTCTTTATCGTTCCCGTCCAATATCAGACTTTTTTTTTTCCCCTCTCTCTCTTCATCCCGCTAAATTCACGAAAGGCTTTCCTTTTTTTCAAGTACTGCTGACAACTGAAGAGCTCTGTTGTGCCAGATTTTCAATCTTGCGGCTGTTGACCTTTTAGAGCTTTGAAGGACCGACGTGTACAATGAACACCATCTCATTATACTGGTGTGACTATATTCCCTTTCATAAACGAGGTTGAATTAAACTGCGCTTTATGAGTAGCCATATGACATTTAGCTGGGAGTCAGGGTAGACCCACTGTGTTTGGGAGTGGTGGCTGATGTCAGCGGTCCCTCGAGCGACAGAATAGGCTACGCAGATGGGCCCCAACTTGAAGTGATGCGAGTTAAACGTGAAATCTATTGTCCAATTTGCTCACACCTTAAGAGAAAGGTCAGGTGTCGTTAACATGGAAAAGGCTCGTTGTTGAAAAAAAAGAACTCGGCGTTGGGCATTCCGGATAATTTCTCTTATAAATCAATCCCAGCCATTCGATTTTTTGTTTTTGTACTAGCCGCCAAATCGGCTTTAATTGCATAAAAGTTTGGGCTTATTGGGAAATTAAAAAAAAAAGTTAAAAAAAACCCACCAAATTGCTCGTCAAGTTTGTAAACGAACGTTTTTTTCCTTTTGCCACCGTCTCTAGATGCAAACTTGTTTTGCGTGCTCCTAATTAGAAACACAAAGTTGATGAGCGTGTCTGCTTCTTATTTTCTATATGTCTATAAAATGTATACACTCTCTGAGAGGAGCTACAAACTTTTCATGGCTTATACTTACATACTGTGCGTCTCCGGTTTAAAAGAAAAAAAACATCCATTTTTAGCAGGTTATATAGTGAGTGAAATTGAACCGTGTTTCTCTGAAAATGCCAACCGCCCACGTCACATTATTCAACAACTTCCATGCACCCACGGAGATTGAAGTTTCATTTTTGGGGGAAATCACGTAGACGTATAAGCAAAAGGGAAAAGATGGAAGAATAACACTGACACACGTTTTTTATATCCACGCAGCTATTAGATGATGAAAAGAGAAAACGGAAGGAGTTTTTTCTTTAGGGGGATGAGAGATTAGAAATCTTCCTCCATTCCAATTTTTAAAAAAATTTTAATTGTTGGCTCAATCTTCTTCATCCAGTCCAAGGATTCCAGAGGCAGCAACGCCATTTTGTATCATCGGTGTGTATATATATTCTGTATATACATAACGCTATCAACTTAGAATAAATAACTTAACAGTATAAAACAAAACAAAACAAAAAATCCCGACTGAGAGAGCGAAACGACTTTGAAGAAGAAAAAAAAAAAGGTGTTCATGTTGGCTTGTTTCTCCGTGATTGTTTATGTTTACGGAACAGAGGGGGGAAAAGAAGGGTCTTCTTGCACACCCCCTCCTCTGTCGGGTTATTATAACTACTTCGTGTACACATATGTTGTATATACAGTTATAAGCACAAAGAAGAAGAAGGAATAGGACTAGCTACTCGGTTGTATACACCATCGACAATGCACCCGACTGGCTCTCTTTTTTTGTTTAGATTATACACACATCAAAGTATAATAAACACATTGTGTATAGACAAGAAAAGTGCGAAAGGACAAGGCTCACGCGCTGTAACACTCTAAGCTTTTAAAAAGAAGGAAGGTGTGTGTGTATATATTACACAGCCAGCGCTTTTCTTTGATTTGGTTATCTTTATATCTACGTGTACGGATGTGCTCTTCGATTTGAGACCAGGAGAATTAAAAGGAAAAAAAAAGAAAGGGAGTTTTGAAAGATACACGTGGTGATGATGATGGTCTAGTTCTTTCTCTCGCTTATGGTATATCTGGTTTGGGGTTGCACGTAAATATTTAGTGAGAGACGGACGATGGCACGATGTGCCGCCCCCTTTTTTTCGCCCCTCTCCGCTGCCGCCGATCCGTTTGAACAATTTTCACGTCGTATCTATAAATACAATGTGTTTTGAATATAGATATATATGTACAAGACGCGCCTGGATGCCCTCCTTTTACAAGTTTACATGATGTCTTTTTTTTTCTGTTGTTGTCGTTGATTGAAATGTCCGAAGTCGAAATTCTGTGAGCCAATCAGAGACGATTTCCAACTGGGAAATTTGAACTTTGTCTCATGCCTTTTAAAGTGAATCAATGGCTCGTTTTTCAATTCGCTTTGAAATCTACTTGTTTAGCCGGCCATTGGCATCGATTGCTAAACCGTTAGAAAATCGGGGCGGGGGTCAAATGTTTCGTTAATTAAACTAAGGAATATACATAGTCAATGTCTCTTTGAACAAGGATTTTCTCGCCCTTAATCCCAGCCATTGGACTATCGGATGTCACCCGCAACGGGCTATTTCGAGTCGGTATGCTAATTGAAACCACGATGATTCTATTTTAATTTTTTTTTTCTAGTCAAAGCTGTTCTGTCTACACATTTTCACTGATATTTGTTTCGGTTTTCGATGTTTAGAGAAACGAGAGGCAGCGGGGAGGTTTAATTTTTCAGTGGGGGGGGGGAAAACGTCATTAGTTCTTCTGTGTGCCAACCCTTTTCTTTTTACGTTAATGAAATGCAGTTATCGCCCAGCTGCTTGTCCGTGCTGTTTTTGTTTTAAAAACTGAATCATTTACAGTTTTTTTTTTTGTTGTTGTTTTGTTTTCAAGTTTGGCGCGAGAGCGATGCAATTTTTCTGGTAGGCTATTTTTAACGAGAGCGCTGCGGCAGCCTTATTGTTTTTGGAACTGCGTTGCAAGTACGTGACGGTTTGTCAGTGAGTCGATTGTCATATTTTCGCTGCATGTCCGAAATATTTTATTAGTGACTCTCGACTCGATGAAAGCTTCTTGGCTCTGGTTTTTATCAAATCGTTAACAAAGAATGGAAGGCAGAAATTACAAAAAATGGACTGCACACACAGAGAGAGAGACATGCATATTAGGTAGTGTCTTTAAAGGCAGTCACAGAGAGAAAAAGGATGGGGCCGACAACAGCAGCTGTGAATGTATCGGCTGATGGATGACCGTCGTTTCGACCGTACACCTGTTCGACACGCTTGGGCTTCTCTTTTAACTCCGGTTTTCCACAGCACAGTCAGCCTATGCATTCACTTAAACGTGGGCTATAGAAAGAAGGAAAAACGGACGTCGAGCATGAACTGAACGTGAGATTTACAACAATCAATGGCTCCACATAAGAAGGGGAACAAAAAAAAAAATATAGGGATCAACATTCAGCGAAAAAAAAATGCCCCCTCTTTTAACCGGAGCACTTTACGGAAGGATTCCTAACAATGCCCGGGCCAATCCGCTAAAACGCTGTTAAATGAGTCAAAAGCTAGGGAAGCTGCGAGTCGAGCCAGTTAGTTAAATAACCTATATTTGGAACCGACACACATCCCCTACACTCTTTACTTACTCTCCCCTCTTTTGTTTCTCCTCATCTGCGTATATAGTGTCTAGTACTTGCCGATCTATAGCCTCTTAGGCACGTGCGCGTCCATACAGAATTGAACAAGCCAACAATCACGTAACAGCATTTTCACGCCGAGTTGAAATAACCCAATGGAATATTTTTAAAATGCTGCCCTTTTTTTTTTTTTTATTTATTTTTAAATTCTCTTTTCACTCCCTTTTTTTTTTTTCTTTCCTTTCTGAAATGATAAGACATTAACCATAGCAAACATTGGAGTTACCGAAGCTTAGAGAAAAGATTCTCAGGCTGTCCCCCTTTTTTTTTTCTTTTCCCGATCCTTCTGGGAGCCTTAAGAAAATGAACGAGCTGCCGTCATTCGGGCTGCTGGTTTTCTTATACGCGTCTTCTATAGGGCACTACATACGCAACGGAGCTTCTCCGGTGATGGATTCAACTTGTCCCGCCTTGTTCTCTTTCACTGTCTATTCTTGAAACTTGTTGTCCCTTTTTCTTGTGGGGGTAGGAAAAAAGGGAAAGAACGAAGTAAATTTATTTTTTATTTTTTGTGTGTGTTGTTGTTGAATTTCTGGTCGATGCCAATCAATTTGAAAAGGCGCGGGGCGACGCCAGTAGGAAACTAATGGGTGCCTTCATCGCCAGGTGTGTGTGTGTGTGTGTGAGAAAACCAAACAACAACAAGGCATTCATAGATGTAATCGCTTTCATCTGTTATTCTTCTCTCGAGAACCTTTCTCTTCTCTCCTGATTTCTTATTCATTTTGGCTGCTCGGCCGATCCTATTACAACGGGAATCAAAGGGCATTTTTTTGTTGTTGTTTTTGTTTAGTTTGTTAAGCTTCTGGCCATCGGGGCATATCAGTGACGACGGCCCACACAACTACCACCAAAAACAACCGATGCTATATACCACTGGCCGTGCAACGCAATCCCATTACGTGCCCAGGGAAAACATGTTCTGGTTAAATTGGAAAACTAGTTGGAACGTCTCCTTGTTTGGCGTTTGATTTTAATTTTTTTCGATTTTTTGGAAATGATTTTTTAAAACGAATTTATTATAGACGTCTCTTTCAACTGCATTTGTTTCTTTCAGCTTGGCCGTGACGGTTAACGAATGACTGACGATTTGTCTGTTTCTCTTTTGCTCGTTTCTTCTTATTCCAAGAGGCTCGACCTGTCTGAACAACTTTCCGATTTGTTGCCTAGCAATGGACGTGTACCCCAGCCAACATGATCAATCAATTGAAAATATTTGATTGATTTATTTACATTTTCTTTCCATTTTCGCTCGATTGATTCCGCACTTTTTTCTTGTCTTTTTTGAATTTTTAGTTCATCTCATTATTATGAAGTGAAAATAGTATATGGTGAAAAATGGCGGAAAATCGGCTTGCGTGGCTTTAAAGGGAAACAAGAAACGGTTGACAAAACGTCGAATGAATACGAAAGAAACGGATCGATCGACTTGACGAAAACTATCAATCTGTTTGTCGACCCTTGCTGTTGTTGTATAGACAGAATGTCAGAGTCGCTGTGGATGCAATTTGAATTGAGAATAAGGGCAAAAGGCAAGTGGGTCCGCCCGTTGTATATATATCAATCGTGAAATCTGACACGATTGGCGGATGGGAATAACAAAACAAAACAAAATGGAAGGACAACAGTAACAAAGCGAATCGATTCTATACTCTATAAGGGAAAAATGCATAAATTCAACAGCCATCTTGTATATACACATGCATTGCTTCGATATTTTATGCATGATACGATGAAGACTATAGACCAGACAAAAATCTTATCGTGCATCAAGTAATGTTATGATTTTTATTTTTAAAGTTAAGGCTGATGCGTTCGTATTTGAAAACATTTCCTACTAGCTCATCTTTTGTCTTTTGAATTTCGTTCCTGGGAAACCTTATAGTCTTCTGACGCAGAGACTGTCGACTCGTCTACTCGTCAAACAAAACCAGCAAGTCTTGTATAGTGTAGACTCTGCTTCAAGAGGCTGAAAGACTATACGCAAGTAGAAGTTTGAAGAGGGGAGAGACGCAGTCAGAAAATGGGGGGAAAAAAAAGGGACAGTGTGTGTATGAAAAGAGAACATACACAAGGATCCGGAAGTAGAAGTACTGTGTACGATGTCATCAACTCTCAACAGCCATTGTCCAGACTATACCGTATACATGTACGCACAGCCGAAATGTTAATGATAAGAAATGATCCGTTTTTCGTCTTGTGTGTCTATAGTTATGGCACTCTATACACGCCCATACTTTTCTTAGACAAAGTTCGTCGAAAATGAATATTTTGTTGTTGTTGTTCGTTGTACAAACGATATCAACAAGACGCATTGTCTCGGTTGCGTCCGGCATTGAATCTCCGCACGTATATAGGAAGTATACGAGCGCAATGGCATTAATTCTGGCTTCTCGTATAGACTTTTCAGAATTCCTATTCGAATCCTGCAAATGAAAACAACAAACAAATAAAAAGGACTGACATTTTATATCACTGAAATTCTTTACCTCACATGCGATATGGATACGTTGTTGCTGATTGAATGTTCGATTTCCTTTTTTGTTTGTTGCTTCCCCCCTCCGCTTTATTTTAACTAGCCGTTCTTAATAGACAGTATAGAGTAGCAAGTACACTTTAGTTGACATTCAATTCCAGTTGAAACCCGATCGCGATGTACGTCTAATTTCGGGATGGCTACTGTCAGTTATCGTTTGCGGATGACTGCCCGCCAGGACTTCCAAATGGAATTGGGTCGGCCGGTCGATCAACAAACGGATGTAACCGTTTGTTGTTTTTCCTTTTTCTCTCTCTCTCTCTGTTCTTCTCAAATGCGTTGAATTTGGTGGAGGTAGGCGGACCGAGTGCGGCACGCGCCTAACATGTCCCTTTATTCCCTTGCTTATACAATCCACGTGTGTAATTAGCGTTTCGGTCTTTTGGTCGTTGGGGGAGTTATTAGGGTTTTTTTGGTTACAAACGGCTATACAGTTCCAGCCATTCGTAACATCGAAGGGACTGCCTATTGTATACAGTTGTAAGACCACAGAAAAATCGATCGTCCCGGCCTGGTGCCCAACCCAAAACCTTCCTATCAAATGTCAATTTTTTTCCCATATTTTCTATGTTTAAATTTCATTTTTCTTCACAGTTCAACAATAGGCTCTTTAAAAAAATAGGGGAAACTCCTTCTTCCGTGTTTTTTTTTCTTTTCTTTTTGATTTTTAAAAATGTAATCGAATGGCATTTAAAAATCAAAACAGGCAAAAAAAAAGACGGACAGCATGGGTCTTGCGTGATGATGTTATGAAACTTAATATTTCCGTACCTATACACGCTGCCTACGTGTACACCAACGTTGAACTTTCTCGGTGACCCTTTTGACTCTCGTCCGGATCATTTTTTTTTTCTTTCTAAAGCTTTTGCTTGTTCCGTACTATTATAGTGTTTTCTCCGTTGATATCCAGTAGAGAGAACGATGAATACTTAATGAATGAAAAATCATGTGCCTCACACACAGCGTGTCATTGTGTGTGTGTGTGTTTTTTCTGAATAAATACTGATACTCTGGAATGTTTTTACGTCCGGATTAAAACTCCTCCTTCAAATAAAACAAACCAAATCTCGAACAAGATTCCGGCAAAAGCCAGTGGCGCCATCATCCGTCAAATACTTGCGTCACTTCCCTGGCCGTCTAAATATCCATAGCGTAACTGTTCTGCCGTGTCTGATGTATACTCTTGTGTGTCGGCCAACATGAAGCCTATCTGCCGGAATAGGGAGCCATCCGTTTACGTCGTCCGCAATGTCTTGTCGTAAAGGTATTCGAAGGATTCCCTGTGCCACCCTATTTCATTTTTTTTTTTTAAAGCTCTCTGACGTTGCCTAAACATTTCATATCGAGCGCGACATGGTAAGAAAACAGGGAGAAGAGAAAAATAAAAATTTAGAACGGTCCGGCACCAACGAAGAGCAGCTCCAAGAGGACCAGAAGGAATCCATCAAGTCTGGTAGAAGCAAGAAAAGAATTTTTAGTTTAGTGTTTTCTTTTGACATATCCCGACGGTGAGTCTTGGGGTGTGTAGCTTCTAACCCCATATAGACGTGTACAGCTCTTGTTTCTAGCCGTACGTAGGGACTCTATGTGCGCTGTACGAAGTCTTATAGCGAACACCCCATCGTTCATTGTGTCCGCCTGGTGTTACGTGTGTTACGGTGTGGAGGGCGGCGCGTGCGTGTTGGATGACATAAGGCAACGTTGAGAAATGATATAGGCGCGCACGCACAAATTCTTTCATCAATTCGGTATATGACTCACAGAAATACAGGCTGGTTCCTCTATAGCAATTTGTCTCTCTCTCTCTCTCTCTAGAACATATTCAGATATTCATATTTCTTTTTCTTTTCGTTTTGATTATGCTGATCATGAAAAAGAGATGAGAAAGTCCTGATTTCCATCCCCCTTTTTCCTTCTCTGTTTGAAGGCAGTCTGATCACAGACGTCTCTGGTGTCTGTTAAGAGCCTTTCGTCATGGCAACCTTTAATTGATTTAACCGGGCGTGGATGATGATGATGAAAAAGAGGGGGGAAGAGAACAGAAGCACAAAAACCTATAACGGGTAGTCAGTTGGTGAAACATTCCCGGCCATCTATACAGAGAGAGAGAGAGAGAGAGAGAGACTGCATAAGAGAGAATACTGTATATTAGTTATTGATTGATCGGCATCAAGCCGTGCATGCAACAGAGTGGGCTGTATACTGCCCTCAGCTGAGAGTGGTGCATGCCTAACTGATGATGGTTTCGTTGCTGCATCAGTGCCCTCTGTCAGCATTTGACACGCTCGAAAGGCCAACGGCAATGGCAGACGCTGAAAATCGCGTGTGGTTCCTCTATGGTAGCTAATGCAATCCCGTCTCGTTTTGCGCAAGAAACAAAAATGGATACAAATGATTTCCACGCATGAAGCAAGGGGTAGTGTAGCTCCTGGCCGCCCGTTTTAACATGCGCACACCGGAGTGGAAGGTAGGTTAGTTTCAGACTCGTCATAACTGGTTGCACGACAGTTGGCGCCCGTCCGTGTCGCGTCGTGGGTGCTTTGGCTGCCGCGCGTCGGCCAAGCTCTCTTTCAAACAGTAAGCGCACGTCCTTGGTTGTGATACACGCCAAAAACGCGCAAGCAGCAAGTGATTGTTTTGTTTTTTTTAAATCTAGTTGTGCACAGGTCGTATGCAAAATATGGCTGTCACTGTCGCTATTGTTGGTGCGGCTCGTTCTGCCTGGTTCGGCCGCATCACTTTGCTCTTGTGGCTCTCGCTTATGTTGATGGATGGCAACGTGCGGCCCGTCCGGAGCCAGTTCATCTTTCGCGAAGACCCTCTCGGTAGGAAAACTATCATCACCTCGCGTCTTAAAATTGTTTTTGTTTTTGTGTTGTTGTGTGTCTGTGTGTTTGAGTCAGAGTGACGAAGAAAGAAAGGACAGGGTGTAGGAGCAGGATGAAACATTCGTTTGTGTCCGTCAGAAACTTGGTGTGCACGCAGTATAAGGATGTAGGTGAACATAAAGCACGCCTACGAGTTGTTTTTTGTTTTTTTCGGGGAGGTTATTGGTAAGGCTTTTTTAACCAGCCAGTTGAGTCTATATCGGGCAGCAGGCTTCTCTCTCTGTCATTCCTTTCTGGCGCCGTATGAAAGTTTTTTTTTTTATTTTTTATATATTTTTTGGCCCAACGTTCTTGACAGCTAGCCAAAAACTTGCCGACATTCCAAAAATGTTTCGTTATTTTTATTTTTTAAGAACTCTGTATAAAGAAAAGAGACATCCTTTTATTTTAATTCCGGTTCATGTGTGTGTGAATCATTTTGCCCCGGCAAAAAAAGAAAAGAAAAATGTTTAATTTTTAAATGAATGAATGGTTGGAAGAGCCGCAGTTCTCAGCTAGAATCCCAATGTATTTTCATTAACTGACTCTTGTTGCGTGAGGGTGGATTATAGTGTCAGGTAATAGAGTGTGCAGAGGACCTTGACGTTTCTTCGCGCGGGGGATGCAAAGACCCGAAACGAATAATAGGAAAAAGATGGGAGATATGAATGTGAGGGATGTCCATGTCTCGTGTCCGACTGGAGTTACACGGATTTCCAGTCAAAACGTTGATGCTTTTAAAACCAACTCTCTGTAGCTTGAACAGCCCTATAATATTTTAGCCCGCCCTTATATACATCGAATGTCTATTTACTTTTCTTTTATTATTATTTTCTTTTCTTTTTTTTTGCTGGGCATACCGATGGCAGGTGGGATATATCCGTCATGTCAGCATCGATAATGATTTGTATATGCCAAGCAATCTATAAAAAGAGGCTATTTTCTATTGTTGTTTTCTTTATTTCTCTCTCTCTCTCTCTGTCAAATTCTTTTTCGGAGACGTAACAAAGAAGAAAAGGAAGATGGAAAATGATTTCCAATCCGGCGGATGTTGACCTGTATCACTGCGGCGGTGTCTATATACCTTGTCCGTATCGGGCGGCATATAGAAAATCACTCTCTAAAGAGGGATATATTTTTGTTTTTTGTTTTGCTTATCTTTTTCAAACGTACACTGTCACACTGAGATGGGGCAACGCCAGGCATAAAAGGAAATAGACAAGAACCTAACGATATTAATGGCCTTTGATTGCGTAATGAGATTGAGAGCTCTCTCTCTCTTTCTTGTTTCCTACGCTCTCGTCCATCAAGGACTTTCGGGGTCGCGACATTCTTTTTTCTTTTTAAACATGTTTAGTTAAAGCGCAGTATTTTTGTGTATAATAAAGCGAGCGCTGTGAACAGCTCCGGCGAGGATTGCGCTGGCCACTGGCGCGACTACACACACACACACCAAATAAAAAGAACGGAAAGAAAACAAAACCCAACAGATCTATTTCGATTTGTTTGTTGTTGTTTTGTTTGTTTTTCTCGTTTCATCCTGTGACTGTCCAACAACAACAACATTTTTAAAACAAGCAGCACGACAGTGACATTGCTCAAGGAATATATTTTTTTTCTTCTCTTTTTGAGGAGGGTGGGGGGAGTGAAATGACACTGTTACAGCCTGGGCCTATAGGGGTGTCATGTCGAGGATTCATCCTTCTCCCCCTTGGTAATAAATAACGGAGACAGGCAAAGAGAGTCGTCGTCCGCTGCGCTTCATAACACCACCTTTTTCGTGTTTTCCCGTGCAGCGTACACTCTGCGAAGGGCTAAGGGAAGTACTATGTACCGTGTGTATAAGTTATTACTCTACGGCATCGATTAGAGATGCCAACCAACGAGAAAATGGGAACCTTTGGAGACGGTAAAAATTGAAAAGAAAGAAAACCAGAGGGAAATGAACTACCGGCGGTAGAGAGAACAACAAGAATGAATGGACATAATAAAAAGCATGGAATAGTTCCGTAACGTATTCTATACACATGGTAAAGTTTATGCACAAATAATATGACGAGCCGCTCGTCGATGTTAACCGTGTGGAACGTTGAAACAAACGGTTCCGATCCGTTGACTGAAAAGATGAAAGCAAAACAAAAGCTGACTGTTGGTGTGGGCTGTTATATTTTTCGGTGTCTGTGTGTCTTCCTTTTTCGATGCCTCTTTCTTTCAAATGAAAAGAAAAAGATAAGAGCTTCCAGGATATGCGGAAGCGGTTATTAGTGGACTATTAATATTTTATAGTATAAGGTCTGCGAACCGTGAGAAAAAAAGATGAAGAGAACTGACACGAGATTCGGAGCGAGTTCGACCGAAACGATGAAGAAAGAAAGGCGGACAAAGAAAGACGATATGAAAAACTGAACCCCCCCCCAAAAAAGAAGAAGAAGAAGATCTGAAAAATTGTATTCAAATTTTGTTTTATCACGATTTAGAAAAGAGAAATGCGTAAAGTCTGAAAGAGAGTGATATTGCCCCCTTTTAAAAAAAAATATATATTTATACACCCCGCTTTTGCTGCTGTCATCAAACCGTGTGGCTGGATTGTCGCAACCATGGGCGTGGTCCTATTTCCCTTCAGAAAAAAAAAAGAAAATCGTGTTTAGTTGCGCTCAAGGCTTTTATATATCATCACTCCTTTGCCACACAAGAGACTGGTGCAAACACGTCTCTGTTCCCTCCCCACCCTCCTCTTTTATTTTTATTTTTCTATACACATGTTCATGGGAATCGATCACACTTTATTATATGTACATTCCTCTCCGTTCTCTCCCTTTCTCTTTGTTTTCGGGTCTTTTGTTTGATTAATGAAAGCCAAAGCCCAAAGAACCGTGGCCGGGGCAGGCAAACCTTCTCTGGCATGAAAACCCCCCCTGTCACCTATCACACACACACACACACACACACACAGAGAGATTGAGCAGAGAAGACGGAATAGGACTTGTGTGTCATTTTTGTTTGTGTAAGTGTGTGTGTGTGTCGCTGCTTTTGTTGTTTAGTTGGGTCTTTTGCCTTACGAAAACTTGGTCGATCCAACATCGCAATTGATTACCGATCCAACTGCGGAACTGCCATTTGTTTGTCTACTAGTATATATACGTATATACAAGCATTTATTTATTGCGACATAAAAGCATTATGGTGGCGCCAGCGTGTCGATCGAAACCGGACGCGCATTTTTCGCTATAAAAATTGTTGCATTCACCAACTGCTTTTTTTGTTTTTTTGGCTTGCTAGCAAACAAGATTGCGAACGAGTCTTTTACCCCGTGCGCACACGTACCATCACACACACACACACTCACGCAGTAAAATGTGCTATTGCGCAATGGCTGGCGTGTTGCGCTAAAATGAGAAACATTCTTTAACCCAACGCTGACACGGAACGGATGCGCTTTCCAGCCACATGGCCTCTGCAAACGAAAAGAAAAAGAGAAACACGTGGGCTGATAGTATAATGTCTATATATGTGTGGATAATTGTGACTGGGCAGGCCGCCTTGTACGCATCGCTGTACATCAGACGGGACCGTGTCGAATCCTTGCAATGGGTCCATGTGTACCCTCCGCAAACGTGGCGAAATTCAAAGCAAAAAGGCGATTTTGTTCTTTCCTTTGCTGCCAGAATTCCGTGTGGGAGTCAACTGTTTTTTCCTCCTTTTTTTTCGGCCAGCAAAACTCGGTTGATTGAAGTGTCGTCTCTCGGCGCCGCCATTAACGGAGCCAGAGAGGGCCCTTTATCTCGGCGTGTGTCTCTGTTTTCCCTTTCTTGTACACAAATGACAGCCCGTAGTAGGAGACTAGCAACAGCCTCCATCAAAAGATGATGAAGTTGTGAAGCCAAAAAAGAATTTTTTTTTGTTTTTGATCTTGCACTCTACACTTCCTCAGCGTACGCTAGAACTTGAATACCCTGTTGTGGTACGTACTCTTTCCCTTTGAAAAAAAAAAGAAGAAAAGAAAACTATTTATAACACATCGTGTGCAGGCCGCTCGTGTACCTAAATGTAGTCGATGTATATATTCCGCACCGTCTGTCGGTCCGGATTTCTCTCGCAACGGTGGAAAAACGAAAATAAATCCCATTCGTTTTTTAAGTATGGAAAATAAGAGACCATCAAAAGAGGAAACCCTAGAAAATAAAAAGGTCAAATTGCATCCGTATGATTGGCCCTTCCGCGTCTTTTACTTGGGCCACCCTCTCACCCGGAAATAAATCTCTCTGAGAATTCGTTATGGTAATTAATCTGCGACTGTTCTTGCCGTGGTGCTTGGCTATAGAATTCCGAGTGTCGTAGCGATGACGTTCGTCTTCTTTTTTGGGTGGTTAGAGTGAAAGGGATAACCAGTTATGTTTGGAGGTCATTTGATTTCATTAGAAACGAACCGGTTCATTTTTCTTGATTTTTGATAAGAGACGATGCCTTGTTTTGATCAGACGTGATTAGAGTCCTAACTCTGGTTCGATATCGCTGTAGATATATACAGTATGTGCGGTAGAACCAGTAGTGCAGCGGAGTAGTTTAGTTTATTTTTTTTTTTGAAAGCCATTATTAATACATTCTTGGTCATGGACGGAAATCTCAGTTTTATGAGTCTCGCGTTTCCCAAGAGGAATTTCTCCGACCCGATCCACTGATGAAATCCGGATGAAATGGATAACCTGAAATAATAATAAAGAAAATGAGCTTTGTGGAATTATACGCGCTAGCGATATGATGAGGGACGTTTTCGTTCTGCTATTTGCTGTATGACTTTTTAGTAATTAGCGCTTCGAATGTATTTCCGACCAGTTTTTCTGTGCGCTTGAATAACAAAACTGTGTAATGAGCCAACTGTCATTGATTTTTCATTTTGCAGCTCTCCTGTCGGGAACGTTGCGAACTATTCAGCGAGCCGCCTGCGACGGTGAGACTTTGACGCTTCGCTGTCCCTTGGGCACGGCCGTTTCCATCCAGCTGGCCCAGTACGGAAGGCCCGCGCCGGGCGTGGCACTCTGTTCGCAACAACAGCATCCGCCCGATCCGCCTGCATTGACCGCCGTAGACGGAAATCAATTACAGACCAATACGAACAACGACACGTGCACACTCACTCCTCAAATGCAGGTAAGAGTTAATCCATTTTCAATTACAAAGTCCGACGACATGGTTAACCATTTATTCCGGTGGACTTCAGCACGCGTTACTTCAAACCGTAGTCGAAGCCTGCATGAAGAAGAGACACTGCAAATTCACCACATCGGCGAGCAACAGCAAAGACACGGCTGTTGTTGTTCCAGCTTCTCCGTCATGTCCAGGTCAACCGCCAAAGTTCGTCGAAGTAGCCTACAAGTGTCGCCCGCTCGAATTTCGGAGTAAAATTATCTGCGAAAACGAAACGATCCAGCTGAAATGCAAACGGAACGCGCGCATAGCCATTTATTCGGCAACATTCGGACGGGTGCAGTTCCAGAGCGCCCAGTGCCTCCAGCCGCCCGGAGTCGACGATGAGAGTGAGTCTCTGGCTTTTTTTGTTGTGCCCCTCTTCACGACACTGTATTTTACTGCCATCTGCCGTTCAGTTTTTGTTGACGTCGTTGTCAATGCGTGAGCTAATAACAGAAAAAGATTTGCATTGATACTAACCGACAGTGAACAGAACCCACCTGCGTATATACGCCTGGCCAAACAGCAACGCGTGCATTTTTAACGTTTCTTTATGGTACTTAATCGGCTTATTTTCTATAGTCCTTTAGCGCCGTAAGCTTCACCTGCATTATTCAATGCTTCAGGTTGGCAGTTAATCCGCTAATAAGGATACCTGTATGTGTGCTTAGACGTCAATGACGAGACATGGGTGGCGTGCATACATCCCCTGTCAAGCTGAGCTATAGCCTACTCCGGATAGGAACCCACACGTGGCTCATTAGAGATCATTAATGGATTACGTGTAGGAGGGGATAGGTCACCAGGAGGTCAACCATTAGGCTATTTACATAACTTGGATAATGGGTTATTTCATTTGATGATGTACCGTACTGTACGTACATGAAGTTTTATATGGAAATTAAGTGTTAAAGGCGATGGCAGAATATGGAATGGTATTAGAACTAGCGTTTCGTAATTCTGACGTTCTCGTTGTTTCAACTTTGTAGGCTCAGATTTAAAGTGAGTTAGGAAAGAAAGAAAGAAAGAAAAAGTTTGTGCAATCATTCAAAGACACGCAAATCCTGGTACTCAATCATAGGCCTGCTACGATCCACCGTTGACGAAGGAATCAGACTGTCAAACGTGAACAACAGAAGCCCGATAATAAGCGTATCCCATTCTTAGAAGTTGCGACAATAAGTTTTCCTTACAGCCATTTTCCGGAAGTTTCAATAATGCCTTCAAGTTACAAGTCGACTTTAAAATCGATGCGTGGATTTTTCTTTCTGTAAAAGTACAACATTCAAATCATCTTCGATTGATTCGTATATTCACCCCATGTATACTGCCGAATGGCTACAACTTTACGGGGCAAAGACTATTTGTTTAAGTACAACTTCAGATGACGTATAAAGGGCTATAAAGCAGACGCAATGTTTTCAGTTATCTCTTACGCGTTTTATCTTTCAGCTTGCGAAGCAAGCTTTTCCACAGAGACGGTGATGCAAATGTGCCACGGCAAGCGTCGATGTACGCTTAACGCATCGTCGTCGACGTTCGGTAATCCATGCAGTCCCCAATCTCACCTGTACCTCCGTGTCGTCTACACATGTGGTAATTCATTGATGACCCTTCTAATAAATGGTGGTTGGAATAGTTTGTCTTTAAATTGATGGTGATCGTTTCAGTTTCACGGAAGATCTTGAAAGATCATTACCAAGGAGAGCTGGAAGAGGACGAAGTGCCGGATCATCAAACTTCATTCGACAACGAGGACTTGATGAGCGAGAACTCGTTCGAATCGGAAGACTACGCCGAACCGGTTTCTTCAGCCACGTCCATTCCTCCTCGACACGTCGCAGCCCAAGATGACGCAAGCAATTATGACCATGCGAATAACTACAGAACGACTGACCGACCTTTCGGCGACCAGCAAGCCAAGCGTGGCGGATTTATCGGTAATTTGTCTACACTAGAATCGATCGAGCCGCTATACTTTCCAACGCGCATGGCTTTTTGTTTCAAACGACTTGTCATGCACTTAACGTTTGCCCTCTAGTCGAACCTTCTTTCTTTTCAACCAGTCACGTCCGTCTATTGACTGGATGTGTCGGGATGTGTTTCAAGCAAAGCATGTTTGCTGGCGTTATCGTGCACAAACTCACAGCTTCTCTATATAGCAACTTGATTGGGTGTATCACGAATTCCGACACGAGCAGTGGAATTCAAATGCTCGCAAGTTGCGCACGGCATGTTTTGCTGCTTTATTGCGTCTGTAGTTTTGCATTCCAATTGCAGAATGCATCTTCACTTTCTCCCCTTTTTCTTTCATCTGTTTCTTTTCTCCTTCTCTGACTGTCTCTCTCTGTCTTCGAGTCCGAATTGAATCAATTAGAAGGGTTGTGTGACGGGGGTTCTCAAAATCTACTATTGTGATGTGTACATATGTGTAACAAATCAACTAGGCGATGCCGACGTCGTCGTAGATGTTGATGACATGCTAGGCGATATCGGAAGTGACGGCGGCGGTGGCCACAGGGACTCCCGCCGTCGCCAGGAATGGCCGCAGTCTTCCGATCGGGACAGCAACGCGGCACGCGGTAATGGACTGGACATCCAAGCCAACTCGTCGCAGCAGAACGTCTTTGGTTTCATCACAGACTGGATCACCTCTGTATCGTTTATGAAAGGTATTTAATAATGGCAAACAGGCAGCTTTCAGGTGAGTTGATTGATCATAAGGAAAAAACTAAACAGAGAGAGAGAGAGACAGAGACAGAAAGAGAATGCGTGGGGACATTTAACCCCAATGTCTTTTGCAACTGTTCCATGATTACAATGCACTGCCTCTCTTAGGCCGAGTCTTTTTGAAAGGTTCTCTATAACACCTTTTTCAGCACATTTACTACACGTCCTAGTTGTTGTTCAAGTCTCATTTATCGCGTTACAATGCGCTCCGAGCCAACGTTCCTCCGTTGAAAACTAATGTACCGCTCTTCTTTGAATTGACAGAGAATCAAGAAAAGTTCATCCTTTATCTGACGCTAAGCATTGCAGCCGGCATTCTTGTGGTGTTGACCTTACTGATAGCGCGAATGTGGTGGCAAAAACGGCGAGGCCGACGAGAAGCAAAATCGCTTCACTCTTCCGATCCCATACCGGCCTTTGCTGATGACGTTAGTGACGTCGATAATGATATTGACTTGACCAGCTTATCTCTGCCGCCTCCTCCGCCACTCCTTTCTGAACTCACCAGCTTGAACGGAACAATGACTACGGGACCCGTCCCCAGTGCCGAAGGTGTTTATTCTACCCAATACGGCTACTCCGGGCAGCACGGGGGTGTTGGCACAATACGACGTTCCACTGTCGAAGAAGGTGATACGCACCCCCGTAGTTTCATTCGCAACGGGAATAACAGTCACTATTATTACGGCTAGAAAAGAACTTTGTTTTCTCTCTGCTATACGCGTTCGATGATCAGGGCCGTTGACATCGTATTGGAATGTACATATTTTTTCGCTTACTAGTTAGTTATCATCAATCATGTATACAGGATACAATCTCTGCAAAATGTTATTTCTATTCCCTCCCGATTTCTACAACAACACGAAAAAAGTAAATAAAAAAAATAAATCTTGTTTTCACCAAATATACTCTGATATTTCGGAGAAAACTGGTTGATTCCACACTCTTCGGTATCACTTTCTTCACCGACTACCCTACCACTGGCTGTACATAATTTGATTATTTAACATTTGGTAAGACTTTTTGTTGTTTCAAAACATGCATAGAGAACTTCTGATTACTTGCTCCGTTATATGCTACCGCTGTAAACAACTTCGCAATTAATCACGAGGTGTGTGATTTCTAAATATGTCACATTAATTGGTTATCATGTCAAAAGGAAATATATCTTATACATTTCAAATAATCCATAAAACTCGTTTTTTTTTAATGGTAAACTGATCAACAAAAATCGCACAGTGTAGGTCTACTCAAAATTGGACGCTGATTGTGATGACATTTTAGTAATCTCGTTAACTGGACCGCCTTTCAAATAAACGAACAAAAATACTATTAGCGCTTCGAAGAACAAAGTTGTTGCGCTAACAGTACTTTTGCTCTGTTTATTTCAAAATCGGCTCGGTTGACTTATATCGAAATCCGCGCTCAATTTTGAGTATAATGTGTAATTTTTATTGAATTCATAGAGATGTCTGTTTTGGCAAATTTTAACGAAAGTGGGAAGGTCGATACACTTCCCACTTTTCATTGTTGGCTAAATTTTGAATTTCTTAAAAAAATGCATAACAACCGAAACGCCATCTAGTTGTGCGCACAGACTACGTAGTCTGTGGTTGTGCGTAACATCCGCAGCTCAAGCTTTCCCGTCCAAAGGGTAACCCCATGACTACTCCTGGTATACTTCGTCCATCATGCTGTGACCCTTCTTCGGCAGGCGTGGCTTCACTGGTAACACGACGGACTGTAATTTTTGGGCCGTTTTTTGTTTGCTTGTAACACTTCTGTCATGAAATAACAGTGCTTCTGTGTTCTGTACTATTTCTGTATGTCTGGTTCGAAACTTCGGATAGACAAGGTTTCTAAGAAGAAAATGGTTTGTATGATATAATCGTGAAGTGAAAGACAGGAGAAACAATGGAATGGGCCAGCAGAAAAAAATCTGGGAGTATGCTGAACCCTGACTGGAACCAGAGTAATGGGTTCCATGACTCTGCTGGAACTAATCGGCTTGATTGCGCTAGTCTACGGTAGGGCAGTTTTGTAACACAGAAAACTAATGAGAAGAAACTCATAGCCGTAATGTAAACACAAAAACAAAACTGCCCTACTGCAGACTGGTGCCACCAAGCGGATTAGCTCCAGTCAGGCTTCAGCAATCAGCATACTCCCACAAATTTAGCATGTCGATGTTTCTCCCATCATTCTCCTTCATGATAGAACTGATACTTTGAAGAGTATGGATCTCTGCAAAAGAAGTTAATTTAGTTAAATATGATTTGATACTGGATAATTGTAGATATGAACGAATTTTTGTTGTTCAAACCAAAAACATCAGTGGAAGCACAGGCCTGTGGTAGCAGCAATGGCAAAAAAAATGTTTTTTCGTAACTCAGTGTTGTGTGAAAATTGGGAACAGTGGATTTTCCAGGAGAACATTTATAATTCAAACTATTTTTGTTAGTGGCAAGCATGTGAAAATATCTATATTTAATAGTGAAAAGGAAGCATTAATAAATGCTTGGACGAATGAGAATTTATTTGTTAACCAACATTGCTGCCAAAGGAATTTTGTCACATAAAGTAGGTATGTGCATTCTTTTCTTTGGTGTCATGTATTTGACTGCAGGAAATTTTCAAGATTGCTTACATGAATCTGGCATTGTGCAGGTCAGCACAATCAGCAGAACTTTTCCACTGCCTACTTTTTCACACTGTAGGGCTGAGAATCCAAATTGGACATTGATTTGAATTAAGTACGACTTTTTGTACAAAATTAAAACGAAAACAAAGTGTCGATTTTTTGTACAAAAAAGTCGGGCTTAATAACTGAAATATATTTCGATAGATGGCAGTGCACATGTAGATAGCAGTGCATCTAAGATTTTTTGGTCCCGATCTAGTGGAATTTACATTCGTCTGAAGTGTGCCATCGCCATTGTGAACGAAGCATGGGTCACTACAAATCATCTTCTGATACGTTGTCCGGTTTTTAAAAATCTTTTATTACTTTAATATGTCTTTTGTAATTCCTTGGGCATTAACACTCTCTAATCAACAAAGAAACTGCTTTTCTCATGTTACTTTTACCAATTTTTTTATACTCGTACATTTAGTTGATTATAGAAAACATCTTGACATTCACACGAATGCCTTTGTCTTATCTGATCGTGTTAACATGCTGATTCGTTCTTGCCACTGGCCGAAGCCATTTTGTCAAATTTTGCATCTTTCCAAAATTTAATCACACACAAGCATTCTGGCATGTGTCAGGCAACGGGTTACAGGAATGGCATGGTCCCCTTTTGGTGTTGAGCCTGGCCTACACCCTCGGTTATTGAAAATGGTTATCTATGTTATAGATTTGCCTTCATGAAGGATTTTGTTCATTTATTTGTTCTTGTTTTTCTTTTGATTAGGTGTTGGAACAAGTAATTACATGGAGCTGGAGCGTCAATTTGGGACTTGATTTGTCATCTGTTGGTTGACGTAGGAAAACACAGATTGGTAAGAATGGAAAGATAGCGACATTAACACCTCAACTCTTGTTATTTTGTCTATTTTCCAGAACCCACCATTTTATTCCCACACTTATCATTGGAATTCTGGGATGGTAGCTGTTGTTGCAGGACACTCCTTGGTTCATTAGTGAGGTTCCAGAAAGCAGCATTCCAAGAGCAAGAATACAATTTGCCGGCTGTCAACACAATATAGATTGTTTAACTTTGTTTTCTTGCCTTGGTGGTGAAATTGAATTATATTGAGATTTAAAACATTTTGAAGCTATTTGCGTACTAGTGAGAAAACATATGTGAAGAGTTGCTGAAATGTGTCAACAGAGCAAAGTGCAAAACATGGATTAAATTCAACAAAACTAATTTGAGTTTGCAGTGGCAGAAATTTAAAGTTGGTGCCAGCATAATGGCTATCCACGTTGAGAATTTGAATTGCAAATTTTAGTTCTGCCTATAGGTAAAAAGTATATAAAGTATATAAGTACTTGTTGCCTATAGATTGCTCAATGATAATTTAAGTTTGCATGTCTTGAAATTGGTTTTCTTCTTTAATTATAAAATTCAATACACAAAGATATAAATGGAATTGGTTTTGTATTATCCCACCTCCACCCACAATTCCACCACAGTTTTACATCACATGTTATACAATATATACAATACATACATGCATATAAACACAAACACTTAAGTTAACCCGTTGGCTGCCAAGCCATTACAACCCGTAGGTTGTTTTTCTACATTCGCTACGCATCGTTTCAGAGGGATCCGATGAAAGGGGGACTTGTCCGAAGACAAGTCCGGGCTGACTTGATGATGGAGACCTTTACGGGAATGCACACCCCAGGTACTCCACCATCGCATCGACAAGGGGAAGTCCCTACTGGTGCATTGCCTACGGCGCCATAAGGCGCAAGGCGACTGCCCCACCCCATGGCTGATCAACCATGGAGCAGAACAGCGCCGCCGGTCCCTAAACTAAAAAAAAGGGGAGCAAAATGGGTGGCAGCCAACGGGTTAACTTTAAACATACAACAATACAAAACAAAACAAAATACCAACAAAACAAAATACCAAAAACGCGACGTTCCACGATGACGGCGATGAGGAGAAGCCGGGCGCGAGCAAAGACGGTAAGGCGAGGATGGCGTGGCGAGGATGGCGTGGAGAAGATGGCGAGGCGAAGATGGCGAGGCGAAGACGGCGAGGCGAGGATGGCGAGGCGAAGACGGCGAGGCGAAGACGGCGAGGCGAGGATGGCGAGGCGAAGACGGCGAGGAGAGGATGGCGAGGCGAAGACGGCGAGGAGAGGATGGCGAGGCGAAGACGGCGAGGCGAGGAAGGCGAGGCGAGGATGGCGAGGCGAAGACGGCGAGGCGAGGATGGCGAGGCGAAGACGGCGAGGCGAGGATGGCGAGGCGAAGACGGCGAGGCGAGGATGGCGAGGCGAAGACGGCGAGGCAGGTTTGGTCCACACAACTAGTAGGATGTCCTTTTCAGCCTGGGTGGATGTTGCCTGAAGAGAAAATTGACAAATGAGAATGACAACGCAATTTTTAATGCGAAAACCCTTTTTATTTTTTTTTTTTATTTATTTTTTTTTTACTCACAAGGAAATTCCATGAGGAATCTAAAACTGCATGACACGTACGGGAAGACGATTTGGCAGCAGGATTAACAATGACATTTTCAATTTCTACAAAAAGATATAGATGTAAAAATAAGAAATCCAGATAAGCCAACAAATGAAAATACCATGGTATGGCAATGGAGATGATCCTTTATTCCTGTTTGCATTTGGCAGGCTAAGAAGAGAGGAAGAGAAGCTTGTGTAGAGAAAATTGTTACAGGTGCATGTAGTGGAAGATAAGTAATATTCTGTAATACCACAATGAAGAGCTGAAGTGTATAGAGGATGGCTGGCTGAGCAGAGAAGCTTTAAAATCTGGATACATGGGATGATGAAGGCTGATGATTAGCAACACATAGTAGACGAAGACTGTTGTTTAGTGATGAGAGAACACATCACGAAGCTAAAACAAAAGAGTTCAAGTCCATTAACAATACCTGAACAGGATGGTGATGTTCATTTCTCAGGCATAGTGGTTACTGTGGGTCTTCTTAAAGTGTCAGCATCCCTTGTGGTACGTTGATAGCAGGAATGCAGGCTACTGGTTCAGCAACTGACAAGGCAAAACTCTACCACATACAAAAAGCAATATATTTTAAGGATTTCTGTTTCAATACTTACACAACGATAGCAATACTGAACAGATAATAACATACCGCCCTTTTGTTGACGAAAAATCCTTTGAAACACTAAACATGTATAAACGTAACAAACACCCATTTAACTTGTCACTCGTAATTTTTATCATAGACGCACATCAACGCCATCTAGTTTTTCCGTCTGAAATCCAAAGAAAATAGATTTTACTTTTAAATCAGTACAATTCTTGCTTTTAAGTGCTTGAACTTTACTAACCTCAGACAGTTGGTTCAAATTTTAAACATATAAACCTAGAATATCAACTACTAGTTGCAAGACGAGGTGCTAAACATTTGTAGCTAAAACTGTCGTTGCTCTTAGGATCAGACTGTACTGTTGATAGCAAGAAAAATACGGAGTAAAAGCTGCAACACCCTAACGCATGTAAGAAAAACATTTGAAATTTTTAGAGTAATACAGCTCATTTTTTACTTCTTGCAAATTGTCACGAAAATTTTCCGGAAGTAACCGAAAGTAATCAATATCTCCGGAAATAGTGTGCCCATAACAAAAACGAGTAGGATTTTCGTGATGCTTATCAAATTTGGGGTTGGATTAACGGGTTTTTGGCCAAAAGTCGGATTTGACCAAAATCGACCAAAATCAAAAAAATTTTGGACGATTTTCGGATATTTTAAGCTGATACATGGAGTCGACCCCAAATTTGACGAGGATTACGAAAATGTGATTTTTTTTATGACAGACTAACCATTAAGGAGATATTTAGCATTTTAAAACCGGAAGTTGAAATTCCGGAAATCTAAAAAATGAACTTTGTTCTACTCTAAATGGTTAACAAGATTTTGATAGTTGTAAAAGTAAAGTAGTGTTAATAAAAGTTATGCGGTGTTTTAAAAGTTCTAAAAGTACAATTTCAGTTCTGACACCTAAATAGACTCGAATCGAAAAATCGTACATTTAACACGATTAAATCCGTTACTTACTTGGTATATGACAGTACTTGTCAAAACAATGTTTCAGGTTCTACTAGTATCTGGCTGAAACAAAAGCGTTCCTCCATTTTCGTCCTTGCGACCCAACATGAAATATTCAGAACAGCAGACGATCTAACTTCGTTGAAATGTCAAGTCACTATTGGTAGACAAAAAGTTTCTTTAGCTATCTTTCAACAATCTGTAAAATAACTTAGATAGTGTTCTAAAGCACTCTTCCCTTCTACGTTTCAATTCACCGTGTCTGCGCATTCTCTCTAAATTCAGTTTGTCACCCTACTTGATAGCTTGTGTTTATTGACTAAGCTGGAAAATTGTGCATACGACGATGACCAAGGGACTGATAATTCATACTGGTAATATTATACAGCTGCCAGATTTGAAAAGAAAACCAGGCCACACACCTACTGATGAGGTTCAAAATGTATTTTTGTTTTTGGGGTTCATTTCTTAATTTTAAAAAAATAGCTCTATGATGCCTTGAAAGTTCAGCTGTATAAAACATTGGCTAATGGGGATGCTGAGGTATAATCAAACCTTAACTCCCCACTAGTTAACCATAACATTCATTTATTACTTACATTTTTAGATACTTTCTCCATTGGAATTGTCATCTCTTCTAGTCCCAGAGGAATGCAAAAAAAAAAAAAAATACTATAAATTATCTCTTTCATCTCCTCAATCAGAATTTAACAAATTGTCCTTGACAGCAGGTATATGAAATGCTAATGCTTTTAATATTTTTAGGTTGATTATGAGAAGCCCTCTTCCGTCATCCGATCCATTGACGACATTTCGATTCGTCAATATGGTTTACCATGGAGAAGGCCGGATTGTCTTTCACAACACTGTGTTCTGTAGATTTACGATATTAAAACGATACTAAGAACATAGGTTTGTTAATTATTCTATTATACCTCAACTTTTTATTACTGCAGACTGGTGCCACCAAGCGGATTAGCTCCAGTCAGGCTTCAGCAATCAGCATACTCCCACAAATTTAGCATGTCGATGTTTCTCCCATCATTCTCCTTCATGATAGAACTGATACTTTGAAGAGTATGGATCTCTGCAAAAGAAGTTAATTTAGTTAAATATGATTTGATACTGGATAATTGTAGATATGAACGAATTTTTGTTGTTCAAACCAAAAACATCAGTGGAAGCACAGGCCTGTGGTAGCAGCAATGGCAAAAAAAATGTTTTTTTCGTAACTCAGTGTTGTGTGAAAATTGGGAACAGTGGATTTTCCAGGAGAACATTTATAATTCAAACTATTTTTGTTAGTGGCAAGCATGTGAAAATATCTATATTTAATAGTGAAAAGGAAGCATTAATAAATGCTTGGACGAATGAGAATTTATTTGTTAACCAACATTGCTGCCAAAGGAATTTTGTCACATAAAGTAGGTATGTGCATTCTTTTCTTTGGTGTCATGTATTTGACTGCAGGAAATTTTCAAGATTGCTTACATGAATCTGGCATTGTGCAGGTCAGCACAATCAGCAGAACTTTTCCACTGCCTACTTTTTCACACTGTAGGGCTGAGAATCCAAATTGGACATTGATTTGAATTAAGTACGACTTTTTGTACAAAATTAAAACGAAAACAAAGTGTCGATTTTTTGTACAAAAAAGTCGGGCTTAATAACTGAAATATATTTCGATAGATGGCAGTGCACATGTAGATAGCAGTGCATCTAAGATTTTTTGGTCCCGATCTAGTGGAATTTACATTCGTCTGAAGTGTGCCATCGCCATTGTGAACGAAGCATGGGTCACTACAAATCATCTTCTGATACGTTGTCCGGTTTTTAAAAATCTTTTATTACTTTAATATGTCTTTTTGTAATTCCTTGGGCATTAACACTCTCTAATCAACAAAGAAACTGCTTTTCTCATGTTACTTTTACCAATTTTTTTATACTCGTACATTTAGTTGATTATAGAAAACATCTTGACATTCACACGAATGCCTTTGTCTTATCTGATCGTGTTAACATGCTGATTCGTTCTTGCCACTGGCCGAAGCCATTTTGTCAAATTTTGCATCTTTCCAAAATTTAATCACACACAAGCATTCTGGCATGTGTCAGGCAACGGGTTACAGGAATGGCATGGTCCCCTTTTGGTGTTGAGCCTGGCCTACACCCTCGGTTATTGAAAATGGTTATCTATGTTATAGATTTGCCTTCATGAAGGATTTTGTTCATTTATTTGTTCTTGTTTTTCTTTTGATTAGGTGTTGGAACAAGTAATTACATGGAGCTGGAGCGTCAATTTGGGACTTGATTTGTCATCTGTTGGTTGACGTAGGAAAACACAGATTGGTAAGAATGGAAAGATAGCGACATTAACACCTCAACTCTTGTTATTTTGTCTATTTTCCAGAACCCACCATTTTATTCCCACACTTATCATTGGAATTCTGGGATGGTAGCTGTTGTTGCAGGACACTCCTTGGTTCATTAGTGAGGTTCCAGAAAGCAGCATTCCAAGAGCAAGAATACAATTTGCCGGCTGTCAACACAATATAGATTGTTTAACTTTGTTTTCTTGCCTTGGTGGTGAAATTGAATTATATTGAGATTTAAAACATTTTGAAGCTATTTGCGTACTAGTGAGAAAACATATGTGAAGAGTTGCTGAAATGTGTCAACAGAGCAAAGTGCAAAACATGGATTAAATTCAACAAAACTAATTTGAGTTTGCAGTGGCAGAAATTTAAAGTTGGTGCCAGCATAATGGCTATCCACGTTGAGAATTTGAATTGCAAATTTTAGTTCTGCCTATAGGTAAAAAGTATATAAAGTATATAAGTACTTGTTGCCTATAGATTGCTCAATGATAATTTAAGTTTGCATGTCTTGAAATTGGTTTTCTTCTTTAATTATAAAATTCAATACACAAAGATATAAATGGAATTGGTTTTGTATTATCCCACCTCCACCCACAATTCCACCACAGTTTTACATCACATGTTATACAATATATACAATACATACATGCATATAAACACAAACACTTAAGTTAACCCGTTGGCTGCCAAGCCATTACAACCCGTAGGTTGTTTTTCTACATTCGCTACGCATCGTTTCAGAGGGATCCGATGAAAGGGGGACTTGTCCGAAGACAAGTCCGGGCTGACTTGATGATGGAGACCTTTACGGGAATGCACACCCCAGGTACTCCACCATCGCATCGACAAGGGGAAGTCCCTACTGGTGCATTGCCTACGGCGCCATAAGGCGCAAGGCGACTGCCCCACCCCATGGCTGATCAACCATGGAGCAGAACAGCGCCGCCGGTCCCTAAACTAAAAAAAAGGGGAGCAAAATGGGTGGCAGCCAACGGGTTAACTTTAAACATACAACAATACAAAACAAAACAAAATACCAACAAAACAAAATACCAAAAACGCGACGTTCCACGATGACGGCGATGAGGAGAAGCCGGGCGCGAGCAAAGACGGTAAGGCGAGGATGGCGTGGCGAGGATGGCGTGGAGAAGATGGCGAGGCGAAGATGGCGAGGCGAAGACGGCGAGGCGAGGATGGCGAGGCGAAGACGGCGAGGCGAGGATGGCGAGGCGAAGACGGCGAGGCGAAGACGGCGAGGCGAGGATGGCGAGGCGAAGACGGCGAGGAGAGGATGGCGAGGCGAAGACGGCGAGGCGAGGATGGCGAGGCGAAGACGGCGAGGCGAAGACGGCGAGGCGAGGATGGCGAGGCGAAGACGGCGAGGCGAGGAAGGCGAGGCGAGGATGGCGAGGCGAAGACGGCGAGGCGAGGATGGCGAGGCGAAGACGGCGAGGCGAGGATGGCGAGGCGAAGACGGCGAGGCGAGGATGGCGAGGCGAAGACGGCGAGGCGAGGATGGCGAGGCGAAGACGGCGAGGCGAGGATGGCGAGGCGAAGACGGCGAGGCGAGGATGGCGAGGCGAAGACGGCGAGGCGAGGATGGCGAGGCGAAGACGGCGAGGCGAGGATGGCGAGGCGAGGATGGCGAGGCGAAGACGGCGAGGCGAGGAAGGCGAGGCGAAGACGGCGAGGCGAGGATGGCGAGGCGAAGACGGCGAGGCAGGTTTGGTCCACACAACTAGTAGGATGTCCTTTTCAGCCTGGGTGGATGTTGCCTGAAGAGAAAATTGACAAATGAGAATGACAACGCAATTTTTAATGCGAAAACCCTTTTTATTTTTTTTTTTTATTTATTTTTTTTTACTCACAAGGAAATTCCATGAGGAATCTAAAACTGCATGACACGTACGGGAAGACGATTTGGCAGCAGGATTAACAATGACATTTTCAATTTCTACAAAAAAGATATAGATGTAAAAATAAGAAATCCAGATAAGCCAACAAATGAAAATACCATGGTATGGCAATGGAGATGATCCTTTATTCCTGTTTGCATTTGGCAGGCTAAGAAGAGAGGAAGAGAAGCTTGTGTAGAGAAAATTGTTACAGGTGCATGTAGTGGAAGATAAGTAATATTCTGTAATACCACAATGAAGAGCTGAAGTGTATAGAGGATGGCTGGCTGAGCAGAGAAGCTTTAAAATCTGGATACATGGGATGATGAAGGCTGATGATTAGCAACACATAGTAGACGAAGACTGTTGTTTAGTGATGAGAGAACACATCACGAAGCTAAAACAAAAGAGTTCAAGTCCATTAACAATACCTGAACAGGATGGTGATGTTCATTTCTCAGGCATAGTGGTTACTGTGGGTCTTCTTAAAGTGTCAGCATCCCTTGTGGTACGTTGATAGCAGGAATGCAGGCTACTGGTTCAGCAACTGACAAGGCAAAACTCTACCACATACAAAAAGCAATATATTTTAAGGATTTCTGTTTCAATACTTACACAACGATAGCAATACTGAACAGATAATAACATACCGCCCTTTTGTTGACGAAAAATCCTTTGAAACACTAAACATGTATAAACGTAACAAACACCCATTTAACTTGTCACTCGTAATTTTTATCATAGACGCACATCAACGCCATCTAGTTTTTCCGTCTGAAATCCAAAGAAAATAGATTTTACTTTTAAATCAGTACAATTCTTGCTTTTAAGTGCTTGAACTTTACTAACCTCAGACAGTTGGTTCAAATTTTAAACATATAAACCTAGAATATCAACTACTAGTTGCAAGACGAGGTGCTAAACATTTGTAGCTAAAACTGTCGTTGCTCTTAGGATCAGACTGTACTGTTGATAGCAAGAAAAATACGGAGTAAAAGCTGCAACACCCTAACGCATGTAAGAAAAACATTTGAAATTTTTAGAGTAATACAGCTCATTTTTTACTTCTTGCAAATTGTCACGAAAATTTTCCGGAAGTAACCGAAAGTAATCAATATCTCCGGAAATAGTGTGCCCATAACAAAAACGAGTAGGATTTTCGTGATGCTTATCAAATTTGGGGTTGGATTAACGGGTTTTTGGCCAAAAGTCGGATTTGACCAAAATCGACCAAAATCAAAAAAATTTTGGACGATTTTCGGATATTTTAAGCTGATACATGGAGTCGACCCCAAATTTGACGAGGATTACGAAAATGTGATTTTTTTTATGACAGACTAACCATTAAGGAGATATTTAGCATTTTAAAACCGGAAGTTGAAATTCCGGAAATCTAAAAAATGAACTTTGTTCTACTCTAAATGGTTAACAAGATTTTGATAGTTGTAAAAGTAAAGTAGTGTTAATAAAAGTTATGCGGTGTTTTAAAAGTTCTAAAAGTACAATTTCAGTTCTGACACCTAAATAGACTCGAATCGAAAAATCGTACATTTAACACGATTAAATCCGTTACTTACTTGGTATATGACAGTACTTGTCAAAACAATGTTTCAGGTTCTACTAGTATCTGGCTGAAACAAAAGCGTTCCTCCATTTTCGTCCTTGCGACCCAACATGAAATATTCAGAACAGCAGACGATCTAACTTCGTTGAAATGTCAAGTCACTATTGGTAGACAAAAAGTTTCTTTAGCTATCTTTCAACAATCTGTAAAATAACTTAGATAGTGTTCTAAAGCACTCTTCCCTTCTACGTTTCAATTCACCGTGTCTGCGCATTCTCTCTAAATTCAGTTTGTCACCCTACTTGATAGCTTGTGTTTATTGACTAAGCTGGAAAATTGTGCATACGACGATGACCAAGGGACTGATAATTCATACTGGTAATATTATACAGCTGCCAGATTTGAAAAGAAAACCAGGCCACACACCTACTGATGAGGTTCAAAATGTATTTTTGTTTTTGGGGTTCATTTCTTAATTTTAAAAAATAGCTCTATGATGCCTTGAAAGTTCAGCTGTATAAAACATTGGCTAATGGGGATGCTGAGGTATAATCAAACCTTAACTCCCCACTAGTTAACCATAACATTCATTTATTACTTACATTTTTAGATACTTTCTCCATTGGAATTGTCATCTCTTCTAGTCCCAGAGGAATGCAAAAAAAAAAAAAAAATACTATAAATTATCTCTTTCATCTCCTCAATCAGAATTTAACAAATTGTCCTTGACAGCAGGTATATGAAATGCTAATGCTTTTAATATTTTTAGGTTGATTATGAGAAGCCCTCTTCCGTCATCCGATCCATTGACGACATTTCGATTCGTCAATATGGTTTACCATGGAGAAGGCCGGATTGTCTTTCACAACACTGTGTTCTGTAGATTTACGATATTAAAACGATACTAAGAACATAGGTTTGTTAATTATTCTATTATACCTCAACTTTTTATTACTGCAGACTGGTGCCACCAAGCGGATTAGCTCCAGTCAGGCTTCAGCAATCAGCATACTCCCACAAATTTAGCATGTCGATGTTTCTCCCATCATTCTCCTTCATGATAGAACTGATACTTTGAAGAGTATGGATCTCTGCAAAAGAAGTTAATTTAGTTAAATATGATTTGATACTGGATAATTGTAGATATGAACGAATTTTTGTTGTTCAAACCAAAAACATCAGTGGAAGCACAGGCCTGTGGTAGCAGCAATGGCAAAAAAAATGTTTTTTCGTAACTCAGTGTTGTGTGAAAATTGGGAACAGTGGATTTTCCAGGAGAACATTTATAATTCAAACTATTTTTGTTAGTGGCAAGCATGTGAAAATATCTATATTTAATAGTGAAAAGGAAGCATTAATAAATGCTTGGACGAATGAGAATTTATTTGTTAACCAACATTGCTGCCAAAGGAATTTTGTCACATAAAGTAGGTATGTGCATTCTTTTCTTTGGTGTCATGTATTTGACTGCAGGAAATTTTCAAGATTGCTTACATGAATCTGGCATTGTGCAGGTCAGCACAATCAGCAGAACTTTTCCACTGCCTACTTTTTCACACTGTAGGGCTGAGAATCCAAATTGGACATTGATTTGAATTAAGTACGACTTTTTGTACAAAATTAAAACGAAAACAAAGTGTCGATTTTTTGTACAAAAAAGTCGGGCTTAATAACTGAAATATATTTCGATAGATGGCAGTGCACATGTAGATAGCAGTGCATCTAAGATTTTTTGGTCCCGATCTAGTGGAATTTACATTCGTCTGAAGTGTGCCATCGCCATTGTGAACGAAGCATGGGTCACTACAAATCATCTTCTGATACGTTGTCCGGTTTTTAAAAATCTTTTATTACTTTAATATGTCTTTTTGTAATTCCTTGGGCATTAACACTCTCTAATCAACAAAGAAACTGCTTTTCTCATGTTACTTTTACCAATTTTTTTATACTCGTACATTTAGTTGATTATAGAAAACATCTTGACATTCACACGAATGCCTTTGTCTTATCTGATCGTGTTAACATGCTGATTCGTTCTTGCCACTGGCCGAAGCCATTTTGTCAAATTTTGCATCTTTCCAAAATTTAATCACACACAAGCATTCTGGCATGTGTCAGGCAACGGGTTACAGGAATGGCATGGTCCCCTTTTGGTGTTGAGCCTGGCCTACACCCTCGGTTATTGAAAATGGTTATCTATGTTATAGATTTGCCTTCATGAAGGATTTTGTTCATTTATTTGTTCTTGTTTTTCTTTTGATTAGGTGTTGGAACAAGTAATTACATGGAGCTGGAGCGTCAATTTGGGACTTGATTTGTCATCTGTTGGTTGACGTAGGAAAACACAGATTGGTAAGAATGGAAAGATAGCGACATTAACACCTCAACTCTTGTTATTTTGTCTATTTTCCAGAACCCACCATTTTATTCCCACACTTATCATTGGAATTCTGGGATGGTAGCTGTTGTTGCAGGACACTCCTTGGTTCATTAGTGAGGTTCCAGAAAGCAGCATTCCAAGAGCAAGAATACAATTTGCCGGCTGTCAACACAATATAGATTGTTTAACTTTGTTTTCTTGCCTTGGTGGTGAAATTGAATTATATTGAGATTTAAAACATTTTGAAGCTATTTGCGTACTAGTGAGAAAACATATGTGAAGAGTTGCTGAAATGTGTCAACAGAGCAAAGTGCAAAACATGGATTAAATTCAACAAAACTAATTTGAGTTTGCAGTGGCAGAAATTTAAAAGTTGGTGCCAGCATAATGGCTATCCACGTTGAGAATTTGAATTGCAAATTTTAGTTCTGCCTATAGGTAAAAAGTATATAAAGTATATAAGTACTTGTTGCCTATAGATTGCTCAATGATAATTTAAGTTTGCATGTCTTGAAATTGGTTTTCTTCTTTAATTATAAAATTCAATACACAAAGATATAAATGGAATTGGTTTTGTATTATCCCACCTCCACCCACAATTCCACCACAGTTTTACATCACATGTTATACAATATATACAATACATACATGCATATAAACACAAACACTTAAGTTAACCCGTTGGCTGCCAAGCCATTACAACCCGTAGGTTGTTTTTCTACATTCGCTACGCATCGTTTCAGAGGGATCCGATGAAAGGGGGACTTGTCCGAAGACAAGTCCGGGCTGACTTGATGATGGAGACCTTTACGGGAATGCACACCCCAGGTACTCCACCATCGCATCGACAAGGGGAAGTCCCTACTGGTGCATTGCCTACGGCGCCATAAGGCGCAAGGCGACTGCCCCACCCCATGGCTGATCAACCATGGAGCAGAACAGCGCCGCCGGTCCCTAAACTAAAAAAAAAGGGGAGCAAAATGGGTGGCAGCCAACGGGTTAACTTTAAACATACAACAATACAAAACAAAACAAAATACCAACAAAACAAAATACCAAAAACGCGACGTTCCACGATGACGGCGATGAGGAGAAGCCGGGCGCGAGCAAAGACGGTAAGGCGAGGATGGCGTGGCGAGGATGGCGTGGAGAAGATGGCGAGGCGAAGATGGCGAGGCGAAGACGGCGAGGCGAGGATGGCGAGGCGAAGACGGCGAGGCGAGGATGGCGAGGCGAAGACGGCGAGGCGAAGACGGCGAGGCGAGGATGGCGAGGCGAAGACGGCGAGGAGAGGATGGCGAGGCGAAGACGGCGAGGCGAGGATGGCGAGGCGAAGACGGCGAGGCGAGGAAGGCGAGGCGAGGATGGCGAGGCGAAGACGGCGAGGCGAGGATGGCGAGGCGAAGACGGCGAGGCGAGGATGGCGAGGCGAAGACGGCGAGGCGAGGATGGCGAGGCGAAGACGGCGAGGCAGGTTTGGTCCACACAACTAGTAGGATGTCCTTTTCAGCCTGGGTGGATGTTGCCTGAAGAGAAAATTGACAAATGAGAATGACAACGCAATTTTTAATGCGAAAACCCTTTTTTTTTTTTTTTTATTTATTTTTTTTACTCACAAGGAAATTCCATGAGGAATCTAAAACTGCATGACACGTACGGGAAGACGATTTGGCAGCAGGATTAACAATGACATTTTCAATTTCTACAAAAAGATATAGATGTAAAAATAAGAAATCCAGATAAGCCAACAAATGAAAATACCATGGTATGGCAATGGAGATGATCCTTTATTCCTGTTTACATTTGGCAGGCTAAGAAGAGAGGAAGAGAAGCTTGTGTAGAGAAAATTGTTACAGGTGCATGTAGTGGAAGATAAGTAATATTCTGTAATACCACAATGAAGAGCTGAAGTGTATAGAGGATGGCTGGCTGAGCAGAGAAGCTTTAAAATCTGGATACATGGGATGATGAAGGCTGATGATTAGCAACACATAGTAGACGAAGACTGTTGTTTAGTGATGAGAGAACACATCACGAAGCTAAAACAAAAGAGTTCAAGTCCATTAACAATACCTGAACAGGATGGTGATGTTCATTTCTCAGGCATAGTGGTTACTGTGGGTCTTCTTAAAGTGTCAGCATCCCTTGTGGTACGTTGATAGCAGGAATGCAGGCTACTGGTTCAGCAACTGACAAGGCAAAACTCTACCACATACAAAAAGCAATATATTTTAAGGATTTCTGTTTCAATACTTACACAACGATAGCAATACTGAACAGATAATAACATACCGCCCTTTTGTTGACGAAAAATCCTTTGAAACACTAAACATGTATAAACGTAACAAACACCCATTTAACTTGTCACTCGTAATTTTTATCATAGACGCACATCAACGCCATCTAGTTTTTCCGTCTGAAATCCAAAGAAAATAGATTTTACTTTTAAATCAGTACAATTCTTGCTTTTAAGTGCTTGAACTTTACTAACCTCAGACAGTTGGTTCAAATTTTAAACATATAAACCTAGAATATCAACTACTAGTTGCAAGACGAGGTGCTAAACATTTGTAGCTAAAACTGTCGTTGCTCTTAGGATCAGACTGTACTGTTGATAGCAAGAAAAATACGGAGTAAAAGCTGCAACACCCTAACGCATGTAAGAAAAACATTTGAAATTTTTAGAGTAATACAGCTCATTTTTTACTTCTTGCAAATTGTCACGAAAATTTTCCGGAAGTAACCGAAAGTAATCAATATCTCCGGAAATAGTGTGCCCATAACAAAAACGAGTAGGATTTTCGTGATGCTTATCAAATTTGGGGTTGGATTAACGGGTTTTTGGCCAAAAGTCGGATTTGACCAAAATCGACCAAAATCAAAAAATTTTGGACGATTTTCGGATATTTTAAGCTGATACATGGAGTCGACCCCAAATTTGACGAGGATTACGAAAATGTGATTTTTTTTATGACAGACTAACCATTAAGGAGATATTTAGCATTTTAAAACCGGAAGTTGAAATTCCGGAAATCTAAAAAATGAACTTTGTTCTACTCTAAATGGTTAACAAGATTTTGATAGTTGTAAAAGTAAAGTAGTGTTAATAAAAGTTATGCGGTGTTTTAAAAGTTCTAAAAGTACAATTTCAGTTCTGACACCTAAATAGACTCGAATCGAAAAATCGTACATTTAACACGATTAAATCCGTTACTTACTTGGTATATGACAGTACTTGTCAAAACAATGTTTCAGGTTCTACTAGTATCTGGCTGAAACAAAAGCGTTCCTCCATTTTCGTCCTTGCGACCCAACATGAAATATTCAGAACAGCAGACGATCTAACTTCGTTGAAATGTCAAGTCACTATTGGTAGACAAAAAGTTTCTTTAGCTATCTTTCAACAATCTGTAAAATAACTTAGATAGTGTTCTAAAGCACTCTTCCCTTCTACGTTTCAATTCACCGTGTCTGCGCATTCTCTCTAAATTCAGTTTGTCACCCTACTTGATAGCTTGTGTTTATTGACTAAGCTGGAAAATTGTGCATACGACGATGACCAAGGGACTGATAATTCATACTGGTAATATTATACAGCTGCCAGATTTGAAAAGAAAACCAGGCCACACACCTACTGATGAGGTTCAAAATGTATTTTTGTTTTTGGGGTTCATTTCTTAATTTTAAAAAATAGCTCTATGATGCCTTGAAAGTTCAGCTGTATAAAACATTGGCTAATGGGGATGCTGAGGTATAATCAAACCTTAACTCCCCACTAGTTAACCATAACATTCATTTATTACTTACATTTTTAGATACTTTCTCCATTGGAATTGTCATCTCTTCTAGTCCCAGAGGAATGCAAAAAAAAAAAAAAAATACTATAAATTATCTCTTTCATCTCCTCAATCAGAATTTAACAAATTGTCCTTGACAGCAGGTATATGAAATGCTAATGCTTTTAATATTTTTAGGTTGATTATGAGAAGCCCTCTTCCGTCATCCGATCCATTGACGACATTTCGATTCGTCAATATGGTTTACCATGGAGAAGGCCGGATTGTCTTTCACAACACTGTGTTCTGTAGATTTACGATATTAAAACGATACTAAGAACATAGGTTTGTTAATTATTCTATTATACCTCAACTTTTTATTACTGCAGACTGGTGCCACCAAGCGGATTAGCTCCAGTCAGGCTTCAGCAATCAGCATACTCCCACAAATTTAGCATGTCGATGTTTCTCCCATCATTCTCCTTCATGATAGAACTGATACTTTGAAGAGTATGGATCTCTGCAAAAGAAGTTAATTTAGTTAAATATGATTTGATACTGGATAATTGTAGATATGAACGAATTTTTGTTGTTCAAACCAAAAACATCAGTGGAAGCACAGGCCTGTGGTAGCAGCAATGGCAAAAAAAATGTTTTTTCGTAACTCAGTGTTGTGTGAAAATTGGGAACAGTGGATTTTCCAGGAGAACATTTATAATTCAAACTATTTTTGTTAGTGGCAAGCATGTGAAAATATCTATATTTAATAGTGAAAAGGAAGCATTAATAAATGCTTGGACGAATGAGAATTTATTTGTTAACCAACATTGCTGCCAAAGGAATTTTGTCACATAAAGTAGGTATGTGCATTCTTTTCTTTGGTGTCATGTATTTGACTGCAGGAAATTTTCAAGATTGCTTACATGAATCTGGCATTGTGCAGGTCAGCACAATCAGCAGAACTTTTCCACTGCCTACTTTTTCACACTGTAGGGCTGAGAATCCAAATTGGACATTGATTTGAATTAAGTACGACTTTTTGTACAAAATTAAAACGAAAACAAAGTGTCGATTTTTTGTACAAAAAAAGTCGGGCTTAATAACTGAAATATATTTCGATAGATGGCAGTGCACATGTAGATAGCAGTGCATCTAAGATTTTTTGGTCCCGATCTAGTGGAATTTACATTCGTCTGAAGTGTGCCATCGCCATTGTGAACGAAGCATGGGTCACTACAAATCATCTTCTGATACGTTGTCCGGTTTTTAAAAATCTTTTATTACTTTAATATGTCTTTTTGTAATTCCTTGGGCATTAACACTCTCTAATCAACAAAGAAACTGCTTTTCTCATGTTACTTTTACCAATTTTTTTATACTCGTACATTTAGTTGATTATAGAAAACATCTTGACATTCACACGAATGCCTTTGTCTTATCTGATCGTGTTAACATGCTGATTCGTTCTTGCCACTGGCCGAAGCCATTTTGTCAAATTTTGCATCTTTCCAAAATTTAATCACACACAAGCATTCTGGCATGTGTCAGGCAACGGGTTACAGGAATGGCATGGTCCCCTTTTGGTGTTGAGCCTGGCCTACACCCTCGGTTATTGAAAATGGTTATCTATGTTATAGATTTGCCTTCATGAAGGATTTTGTTCATTTATTTGTTCTTGTTTTTCTTTTGATTAGGTGTTGGAACAAGTAATTACATGGAGCTGGAGCGTCAATTTGGGACTTGATTTGTCATCTGTTGGTTGACGTAGGAAAACACAGATTGGTAAGAATGGAAAGATAGCGACATTAACACCTCAACTCTTGTTATTTTGTCTATTTTCCAGAACCCACCATTTTATTCCCACACTTATCATTGGAATTCTGGGATGGTAGCTGTTGTTGCAGGACACTCCTTGGTTCATTAGTGAGGTTCCAGAAAGCAGCATTCCAAGAGCAAGAATACAATTTGCCGGCTGTCAACACAATATAGATTGTTTAACTTTGTTTTCTTGCCTTGGTGGTGAAATTGAATTATATTGAGATTTAAAACATTTTGAAGCTATTTGCGTACTAGTGAGAAAACATATGTGAAGAGTTGCTGAAATGTGTCAACAGAGCAAAGTGCAAAACATGGATTAAATTCAACAAAACTAATTTGAGTTTGCAGTGGCAGAAATTTAAAGTTGGTGCCAGCATAATGGCTATCCACGTTGAGAATTTGAATTGCAAATTTTAGTTCTGCCTATAGGTAAAAAGTATATAAAGTATATAAGTACTTGTTGCCTATAGATTGCTCAATGATAATTTAAGTTTGCATGTCTTGAAATTGGTTTTCTTCTTTAATTATAAAATTCAATACACAAAGATATAAATGGAATTGGTTTTGTATTATCCCACCTCCACCCACAATTCCACCACAGTTTTACATCACATGTTATACAATATATACAATACATACATGCATATAAACACAAACACTTAAGTTAACCCGTTGGCTGCCAAGCCATTACAACCCGTAGGTTGTTTTTCTACATTCGCTACGCATCGTTTCAGAGGGATCCGATGAAAGGGGGACTTGTCCGAAGACAAGTCCGGGCTGACTTGATGATGGAGACCTTTACGGGAATGCACACCCCAGGTACTCCACCATCGCATCGACAAGGGGAAGTCCCTACTGGTGCATTGCCTACGGCGCCATAAGGCGCAAGGCGACTGCCCCACCCCATGGCTGATCAACCATGGAGCAGAACAGCGCCGCCGGTCCCTAAACTAAAAAAAAGGGGAGCAAAATGGGTGGCAGCCAACGGGTTAACTTTAAACATACAACAATACAAAACAAAACAAAATACCAACAAAACAAAATACCAAAAACGCGACGTTCCACGATGACGGCGATGAGGAGAAGCCGGGCGCGAGCAAAGACGGTAAGGCGAGGATGGCGTGGCGAGGATGGCGTGGAGAAGATGGCGAGGCGAAGATGGCGAGGCGAAGACGGCGAGGCGAGGATGGCGAGGCGAAGACGGCGAGGCGAGGATGGCGAGGCGAAGACGGCGAGGCGAAGACGGCGAGGCGAGGATGGCGAGGCGAAGACGGCGAGGAGAGGATGGCGAGGCGAAGACGGCGAGGCGAGGATGGCGAGGCGAAGACGGCGAGGCGAGGAAGGCGAGGCGAGGATGGCGAGGCGAAGACGGCGAGGCGAGGATGGCGAGGCGAAGACGGCGAGGCGAGGATGGCGAGGCGAAGACGGCGAGGCGAGGATGGCGAGGCGAAGACGGCGAGGCAGGTTTGGTCCACACAACTAGTAGGATGTCCTTTTCAGCCTGGGTGGATGTTGCCTGAAGAGAAAATTGACAAATGAGAATGACAACGCAATTTTTAATGCGAAAACCCTTTTTATTTTTTTTTTTTATTTATTTTTTTTTACTCACAAGGAAATTCCATGAGGAATCTAAAACTGCATGACACGTACGGGAAGACGATTTGGCAGCAGGATTAACAATGACATTTTCAATTTCTACAAAAAAGATATAGATGTAAAAATAAGAAATCCAGATAAGCCAACAAATGAAAATACCATGGTATGGCAATGGAGATGATCCTTTATTCCTGTTTGCATTTGGCAGGCTAAGAAGAGAGGAAGAGAAGCTTGTGTAGAGAAAATTGTTACAGGTGCATGTAGTGGAAGATAAGTAATATTCTGTAATACCACAATGAAGAGCTGAAGTGTATAGAGGATGGCTGGCTGAGCAGAGAAGCTTTAAAATCTGGATACATGGGATGATGAAGGCTGATGATTAGCAACACATAGTAGACGAAGACTGTTGTTTAGTGATGAGAGAACACATCACGAAGCTAAAACAAAAGAGTTCAAGTCCATTAACAATACCTGAACAGGATGGTGATGTTCATTTCTCAGGCATAGTGGTTACTGTGGGTCTTCTTAAAGTGTCAGCATCCCTTGTGGTACGTTGATAGCAGGAATGCAGGCTACTGGTTCAGCAACTGACAAGGCAAAACTCTACCACATACAAAAAGCAATATATTTTAAGGATTTCTGTTTCAATACTTACACAACGATAGCAATACTGAACAGATAATAACATACCGCCCTTTTGTTGACGAAAAATCCTTTGAAACACTAAACATGTATAAACGTAACAAACACCCATTTAACTTGTCACTCGTAATTTTTATCATAGACGCACATCAACGCCATCTAGTTTTTCCGTCTGAAATCCAAAGAAAATAGATTTTACTTTTAAATCAGTACAATTCTTGCTTTTAAGTGCTTGAACTTTACTAACCTCAGACAGTTGGTTCAAATTTTAAACATATAAACCTAGAATATCAACTACTAGTTGCAAGACGAGGTGCTAAACATTTGTAGCTAAAACTGTCGTTGCTCTTAGGATCAGACTGTACTGTTGATAGCAAGAAAAATACGGAGTAAAAGCTGCAACACCCTAACGCATGTAAGAAAAACATTTGAAATTTTTAGAGTAATACAGCTCATTTTTTACTTCTTGCAAATTGTCACGAAAATTTTCCGGAAGTAACCGAAAGTAATCAATATCTCCGGAAATAGTGTGCCCATAACAAAAACGAGTAGGATTTTCGTGATGCTTATCAAATTTGGGGTTGGATTAACGGGTTTTTGGCCAAAAGTCGGATTTGACCAAAATCGACCAAAATCAAAAAATTTTGGACGATTTTCGGATATTTTAAGCTGATACATGGAGTCGACCCCAAATTTGACGAGGATTACGAAAATGTGATTTTTTTTATGACAGACTAACCATTAAGGAGATATTTAGCATTTTAAAACCGGAAGTTGAAATTCCGGAAATCTAAAAAATGAACTTTGTTCTACTCTAAATGGTTAACAAGATTTTGATAGTTGTAAAAGTAAAGTAGTGTTAATAAAAGTTATGCGGTGTTTTAAAAGTTCTAAAAGTACAATTTCAGTTCTGACACCTAAATAGACTCGAATCGAAAAATCGTACATTTAACACGATTAAATCCGTTACTTACTTGGTATATGACAGTACTTGTCAAAACAATGTTTCAGGTTCTACTAGTATCTGGCTGAAACAAAAGCGTTCCTCCATTTTCGTCCTTGCGACCCAACATGAAATATTCAGAACAGCAGACGATCTAACTTCGTTGAAATGTCAAGTCACTATTGGTAGACAAAAAGTTTCTTTAGCTATCTTTCAACAATCTGTAAAATAACTTAGATAGTGTTCTAAAGCACTCTTCCCTTCTACGTTTCAATTCACCGTGTCTGCGCATTCTCTCTAAATTCAGTTTGTCACCCTACTTGATAGCTTGTGTTTATTGACTAAGCTGGAAAATTGTGCATACGACGATGACCAAGGGACTGATAATTCATACTGGTAATATTATACAGCTGCCAGATTTGAAAAGAAAACCAGGCCACACACCTACTGATGAGGTTCAAAATGTATTTTTGTTTTTGGGGTTCATTTCTTAATTTTAAAAAATAGCTCTATGATGCCTTGAAAGTTCAGCTGTATAAAACATTGGCTAATGGGGATGCTGAGGTATAATCAAACCTTAACTCCCCACTAGTTAACCATAACATTCATTTATTACTTACATTTTTAGATACTTTCTCCATTGGAATTGTCATCTCTTCTAGTCCCAGAGGAATGCAAAAAAAAAAAAAAAATACTATAAATTATCTCTTTCATCTCCTCAATCAGAATTTAACAAATTGTCCTTGACAGCAGGTATATGAAATGCTAATGCTTTTAATATTTTTAGGTTGATTATGAGAAGCCCTCTTCCGTCATCCGATCCATTGACGACATTTCGATTCGTCAATATGGTTTACCATGGAGAAGGCCGGATTGTCTTTCACAACACTGTGTTCTGTAGATTTACGATATTAAAACGATACTAAGAACATAGGTTTGTTAATTATTCTATTATACCTCAACTTTTTATTACTGCAGACTGGTGCCACCAAGCGGATTAGCTCCAGTCAGGCTTCAGCAATCAGCATACTCCCACAAATTTAGCATGTCGATGTTTCTCCCATCATTCTCCTTCATGATAGAACTGATACTTTGAAGAGTATGGATCTCTGCAAAAGAAGTTAATTTAGTTAAATATGATTTGATACTGGATAATTGTAGATATGAACGAATTTTTGTTGTTCAAACCAAAAACATCAGTGGAAGCACAGGCCTGTGGTAGCAGCAATGGCAAAAAAAATGTTTTTTCGTAACTCAGTGTTGTGTGAAAATTGGGAACAGTGGATTTTCCAGGAGAACATTTATAATTCAAACTATTTTTGTTAGTGGCAAGCATGTGAAAATATCTATATTTAATAGTGAAAAGGAAGCATTAATAAATGCTTGGACGAATGAGAATTTATTTGTTAACCAACATTGCTGCCAAAGGAATTTTGTCACATAAAGTAGGTATGTGCATTCTTTTCTTTGGTGTCATGTATTTGACTGCAGGAAATTTTCAAGATTGCTTACATGAATCTGGCATTGTGCAGGTCAGCACAATCAGCAGAACTTTTTCCACTGCCTACTTTTTCACACTGTAGGGCTGAGAATCCAAATTGGACATTGATTTGAATTAAGTACGACTTTTTGTACAAAATTAAAACGAAAACAAAGTGTCGATTTTTTGTACAAAAAAAGTCGGGCTTAATAACTGAAATATATTTCGATAGATGGCAGTGCACATGTAGATAGCAGTGCATCTAAGATTTTTTGGTCCCGATCTAGTGGAATTTACATTCGTCTGAAGTGTGCCATCGCCATTGTGAACGAAGCATGGGTCACTACAAATCATCTTCTGATACGTTGTCCGGTTTTTAAAAATCTTTTATTACTTTAATATGTCTTTTTGTAATTCCTTGGGCATTAACACTCTCTAATCAACAAAGAAACTGCTTTTCTCATGTTACTTTTACCAATTTTTTTATACTCGTACATTTAGTTGATTATAGAAAACATCTTGACATTCACACGAATGCCTTTGTCTTATCTGATCGTGTTAACATGCTGATTCGTTCTTGCCACTGGCCGAAGCCATTTTGTCAAATTTTGCATCTTTCCAAAATTTAATCACACACAAGCATTCTGGCATGTGTCAGGCAACGGGTTACAGGAATGGCATGGTCCCCTTTTGGTGTTGAGCCTGGCCTACACCCTCGGTTATTGAAAATGGTTATCTATGTTATAGATTTGCCTTCATGAAGGATTTTGTTCATTTATTTGTTCTTGTTTTTCTTTTGATTAGGTGTTGGAACAAGTAATTACATGGAGCTGGAGCGTCAATTTGGGACTTGATTTGTCATCTGTTGGTTGACGTAGGAAAACACAGATTGGTAAGAATGGAAAGATAGCGACATTAACACCTCAACTCTTGTTATTTTGTCTATTTTCCAGAACCCACCATTTTATTCCCACACTTATCATTGGAATTCTGGGATGGTAGCTGTTGTTGCAGGACACTCCTTGGTTCATTAGTGAGGTTCCAGAAAGCAGCATTCCAAGAGCAAGAATACAATTTGCCGGCTGTCAACACAATATAGATTGTTTAACTTTGTTTTCTTGCCTTGGTGGTGAAATTGAATTATATTGAGATTTAAAACATTTTGAAGCTATTTGCGTACTAGTGAGAAAACATATGTGAAGAGTTGCTGAAATGTGTCAACAGAGCAAAGTGCAAAACATGGATTAAATTCAACAAAACTAATTTGAGTTTGCAGTGGCAGAAATTTAAAGTTGGTGCCAGCATAATGGCTATCCACGTTGAGAATTTGAATTGCAAATTTTAGTTCTGCCTATAGGTAAAAGTATATAAAGTATATAAGTACTTGTTGCCTATAGATTGCTCAATGATAATTTAAGTTTGCATGTCTTGAAATTGGTTTTCTTCTTTAATTATAAAATTCAATACACAAAGATATAAATGGAATTGGTTTTGTATTATCCCACCTCCACCCACAATTCCACCACAGTTTTACATCACATGTTATACAATATATACAATACATACATGCATATAAACACAAACACTTAAGTTAACCCGTTGGCTGCCAAGCCATTACAACCCGTAGGTTGTTTTTCTACATTCGCTACGCATCGTTTCAGAGGGATCCGATGAAAGGGGGACTTGTCCGAAGACAAGTCCGGGCTGACTTGATGATGGAGACCTTTACGGGAATGCACACCCCAGGTACTCCACCATCGCATCGACAAGGGGAAGTCCCTACTGGTGCATTGCCTACGGCACCATAAGGCGCAAGGCGACTGCCCCACCCCATGGCTGATCAACCATGGAGCAGAACAGCGCCGCCGGTCCCTAAACTAAAAAAAAAAGGGGAGCAAAATGGGTGGCAGCCAACGGGTTAACTTTAAACATACAACAATACAAAACAAAACAAAATACCAACAAAACAAAATACCAAAAACGCGACGTTCCACGATGACGGCGATGAGGAGAAGCCGGGCGCGAGCAAAGACGGTAAGGCGAGGATGGCGTGGCGAGGATGGCGTGGAGAAGATGGCGAGGCGAAAACGGCGAGGCGAGGATGGCGAGGCGAAGACGGCGAGGCGAGGATGGCGAGGCGAAGACGGCGAGGCGAGGATGGCGAGGCGAAGACGGCGAGGCGAGGATGGCGAGGCGAAGACGGCGAGGCGAGGATGGCGAGGCGAAGACGGCGAGGCGAGGATGGCGAGGCGAAGACGGCGAGGCGAGGATGGCGAGGCGAAGACGGCGAGGCGAGGATGGCGAGGCGAAGACGGCGAGGCGAGGATGGCGAGGCGAAGACGGCGAGGCGAGGATGGCGAGGCGAAGACGGCGAGGCGAGGATGGCGAGGCGAAGACGGCGAGGCGAGGATGGCGAGGCGAAGACGGCGAGGCGAGGATGGCGAGGCGAAGACGGCGAGGCGAGGATGGCGAGGCGAAGACGGCGAGGCAGGTTTGGTCCACACAACTAGTAGGATGTCCTTTTCAGCCTGGGTGGATGTTGCCTGAAGAGAAAATTGACAAATGAGAATGACAACGCAATTTTTAATGCGAAAACCCTTTTTATTTTTTTTTTTTATTTTTTTTTTTTTTACTCACAAGGAAATTCCATGAGGAATCTAAAACTGCATGACTCGTACGGGAAGACGATTTGGCAGCAGGATTAACAATGACATTTTCAATTTCTAAAAAAAAGATTTAGATGTAAAAATAAGAAATCCAGATAAGCCAACAAATGAAAATACCATGGTATGGCAATGGAGATGAACCTTTATTCCTGTTTGCATTTGGCAGGCTAAGAAGAGAGGAAGAGAAGCCTGTGTAGAGAAAATTGTTACAGGTGCATGTAGTGGAAGATAAGTAATATTCTGTAATACCACAATGAAGAGCTGAAGTGTATAGAGGATGGCTGGCTGAGCAGAGAAGCTTTAAAATCTGGATACATGGGATGATGAAGGCTGATGATTAGCAACACATAGTAGACGAAGACTGTTGTTTAGTGATGAGAGAACACATCACGAAGCTAAAACAAAAGAGTTCAAGTCCATTAACAATACCTGAACAGGATGGTGATGTTCATTTCTCAGGCATAGTGGTTACTATGGGTCTTCTTAAAGTGTCAGCATCCCTTGTGGTACGTTGATAGCAGGAATGCAGGCTACTGGTTCAGCAACTGACAAGGCAAAACTCTACCACATACAAAAAGCAATATATTTTAAGGATTTCTGTTTCAATACTTACACAACGATAGCAATACTGAACAGATAATAACATACCGCAATTTTTTTGACGAAAAATCCTTTGAAACACTAAACATGTATAAACGTAACAAACACCCATTTAACTTGTCACTCGTAATATTTATCATAGACGCACATCAACGCCATCTAGTTTTTCCGTCTGAAATCCAAAGAAAATAGATTTTACTTTTAAATCAGTACAATTCTTGCTTTTAAGTGCTTGAACTTTACTATCCTCAGACAGTTGGTTCAAATTTTAAACATATAAACCTAGAATATCAACTACTAGTTGCAAGACGAGGTGCTAAACATTTGTAGCTAAAACTGTCGTTGCTCTTAGGATCAGACTGTACTGTTGATAGCAAGAAAAATACGGAATAAAAGCTGCAACACCCTAACGCATGTAAGAAAAACATTTAAAATTTTTAGAGTAATACAGCTCATCTTTTACTTCTTGCAAATTGTCACGAAAATTTTCCGGAAGTAACCGAAAGTAATCAATATCTCCGGAAATAGTGTGCCCATAACAAAAACGAGTAGGATTTTCGTGATGCTTATCAAATTTGGGGTTGGATTAACGGGTTTTTGGCCAAAAGTCGGATTTGACCAAAATCGACCAAAATCAAAAAAATTTTTGAAGATTTTCGGATATTTTAAGCTGATACATGGAGTCGACCCCAAATTTGACGAGGATTACGAAAATGTGAATTTTTTTCTGACAGACTAACCATTAAGGAGATATTTAGCATTTTAAAACCGGAAGTTGAAATTCCGGAAATCTAAAAAATGAACTTTGTTCTACTCTAAATGGTTAACAAGATTTTGATAGTTGTAAAAGTAAACTAGTGTTAATAAAAGTTATGCGGTGTTTTAAAAGTTCTAAAAGTACAATTTCAGTTCTGACACCTAAATAGACTCGAATCGAAAAATCGTACATTTAACACGATTAAATCCGTTACTTACTTGGTATATGACAGTACTTGTCAAAACAATGTTTCAGGTTCTACTAGTATCTTGCTGGAACAAAAGCGTTCCTCCATTTTCGTCCTTGCGACCCAACATGAAATATTCAGAACAGCAGACGATCTAACTTCGTTGAAATGTCAAGTCACTATTGGTAGACAAAAAGTTTCTGTAGCTATCTTTCAAAAATCTGTACAGTAACTTAGATAGTGTTCTAAAGCACTCTTCCCTTCTACGTTTCAATTCACCGTGTCTGCGCATTCTCTCTAAATTCAGTTTGTCACACTACTTGATGGCTTGTGTTTATTGACTAAGCTGGAAAATTGTGCATACGACGATGACCAAGGGACTCATAATTCATACTGGTAATATTATACAGCTGCCAGATTTGAAAAGAAAACCAGGCCACACACCTACTGATGAGGTTCAAAATGTATTTTTGTTTTTGGGGTTCATTTCTTAATTTTAAAAAATAGCTCTATGATGCCTTGAAAGTTCAGCTGTATAAAACATTGGCTAATGGGGATGCTGAGGTATAATCAAACCTTAACTCCCCACTAGTTAACCATAACATTCATTTATTACTTACATTTTTAGATACTTTCTCCATTGGAATTGTCATCTCTTCTAGTCCCAGAGGAATGCAAAAAAAAACCAAAAAAATACTATACACTATACTATACTACACATTCTTTCATCTCCTCAATCAGAATTTAACAAATTGTCCTTGACAGCAGGTATATGAAATGCTAATTCTTTTAATATTTTTAGGTTGATTATGAGAAGCCCTCTTCCGTCATCCGATCCATTGACGACATTTCGTTTCGTCACTATGGTTTACCATGGAGAAGGCCGGATTGTCTTTCACAACACTGTGTTCTGTAGATATACGATATTAAAACGATACTAAGAACAAAGGTTTGTTAATTATTCTATTATACCTAAAATTGCGTTGCTTTTTGGAGAATACACGGAGGCCATACTGTAGACGTAAAAGTTAAGCAGACGACAACAAACAACAACACGATATTCTTATTTTCATAGCTTTGATCCAACGCCGCTAGGTGTCGTTTTCTTAATCAAAACATTTTCTGTAGCTGATTTTACATTCGAAATGAGAAGGCAATTAGTAATTGTAGCAAGATATAGCGATTACAGTTTACAGGAGTCTACTACATTAAAATTGTATAACAAGAAGATTAGAGAAGACAGTATTCGAAATACAGATGAAGGCTCTTTTCTGCTAGATACCATTAGTGTTGATGAAAAGACAGTGACAACTTTTCACTTTTGTCTCTATGCTCATGTTGCATCATATTTCCGATGTGAACTCCTGAGATCTCGTGTCTTTGCAAAACAAGCGTGGATTCATTTTGCAAGCCAGTCAAGTTCAAATCACTTGACCACAATAATTGTTCACATTTTGTTAAAACCACCAGTCCGATACTACATGGATCAGAGATTGTTAGTGGTTGATGTGTAAGAACACCTTGCATTTTGTAATAATTATATTTTTTTTTTTTGTTTTCCCAGTGGATACCAAGTTCAGCTGTTGGTCAATGAAAGGATTGAATTAGACCACATGATGTCTTGCCTGTCTACCTTAGGTGGAGCCTTTTCATCCCTAGGTGATCAACTTACTGATTGTGTAAGTATTTAGTTCAACATTTGTTGATCATTAGTGATACATTTTAGCAAGTTATTTTCTTCTTCAGGCAAAGGCAGCAGGAAGGATTTCCTTTCAGCAGTATAAGATTGCAGAGAAACTTTGTGATCCTGTAACCTTAATGCGTTGCCAGCTGTACCTTGCCATAAGCTTCATCCAATGCAATCACTTCAAAAAAGCCAGGATTGTTATCACCTCAGTATATAGAGCCATGAAGTCTAGGCCAGAAGGGTTACAGGAGAAAAGAGTTATCTCCATGTGCCTGGGTATTTGGGCTAAACTTAAATATCATTGGCATCTAGAAAAGAACAAAATTAAACAGATGTACATTACATGAACTAATAAATCTGATTGTTAGATTTCTCAATACTCATTATGCACTTTCTTTATTGGAAGTATGATGCCAAGATCATCTCAACTGTTTTATGTTGTACCCAAGAGAAGGACCCATGAAGAATCTTTGAAATTGAAACTTTAGGCTACTTCAAGGTGCCATTAAACAACGTGTAGTGGATCGTGATCATTAACCGATACGATTATCTGGATACTTTCTCCAAGCGCTGATGTAAGAACGTCTTTCCACTTAGTAAGAAATCCACGCTCGGTGTTTGAGTGCTCACATAAAATGACGCTGGTTCCGCGCTGGACGGCATCGAGTACTTCGTGATGAGACATCTCTCCAGTTAAGAAAACGTCTGCTTTGACGTTCTTTAATACTGAAGCACCTGAACCAGCACATAACGCGATCGTGTTCACATCCTTTGCATTATGTGCGATTGCTAGACGTACATGCTCCAGCTTCAGATGGCTCTTTACCAATTCTATGGCATGGCTGATTGTCACTGGCTCTTTCAGGCGAATCAGTCGCCCCATTCCATGACCAGGAATTGGAGGCTATAGAAACAAATATTTAGTCACTAATTAACTCTAAACTATGAGGAGCTTTACCTTCTCAACCCGGATGATACGAACATAGCGAGATGCGTTTGCAAATGAGCAATGGTTAACCAACTCGATGAGGGATGGCAAGGCTTTTTCCGGGGCCATGATTGTCATTTGCTCATACCCATCCGCAGTAGAAATGCTGAATTAGCAAATATAATAAATATCATCTAGTTATTTTTAACAGTTATCGGTTCAAGAGCGAATAATTTTACTGTTCTTCCAGACGAGCTTCCGGAACGGACGCAACCAACTCCAGGATTGATCGAACCAATTTTTTTCCTTCTGGGTTGAAAGGCACGGGAATTTCTACCATGTGCGTGCAGTTTCGACGAGGAAACGCAGCGTACGATGTTGTTAACGGTTCACACGAAGCAACATGGGAACCTAAATGCAAATAGTTACATATTTATCGTAACATTAAAAAACACACAGAAATTAACAACATACCAAACGCTTCAGCCAACCAGTCGTTGACACCACCTTTTAGAGCGTCTAATGCAGTATGAGGAGAGAAAACCGCTATTTTATTCTCCAAGCATTTAGCTATAATATTCTCCTATTGAGTACAACCAATCTTAAATAAGTTTATCAATGAACATCTTGCAAATGGATATTAAACTTACTTTCCAGTTTGCGGCTGAGATGCGCTTTAAAGGTGCGAAGATAGGAGGATGATAAGAGTAGATCAGGTCAACTGAAGAATCCTCAGCTTCTTGCATTACACTAGGTGTCAAGTCATTGGTGAGTAATATCTTCTTAACAATTTTCGAACTGGAAGGCTCAACTAAAAGACCAACATTATCCCATGGTTCCGCTAACGACAAGGGGGCTAGTCGATTAAGCTCGTCAATCACTGAGCACAGCGTTAGATTGGACATGGCCCTAGAATAATTTTGAAGTTGTATGCGATGTCTAACTAGATGACGGATGCAATTCGTCAACATTAAAAACCCCTGCAATCAAATAAAAGAATAAAAAAATAAATAAACTGTTTACTTCTGCGTTCAGATGAACCACAAGGCACTAGGACATTAGAGGAGAAATAGTCATTAGGCCACACAAAAAAAAATAATAGAAATGTATGAAGTCTTTATTGAACCATGCCCAAATGCTGAAATGGCATACAACTTATTTCATCCTTTATACTGCCACACTTTGAGGTGCATGTCATCACTGCAAGAGGCCAGGAGGCCTGGAATCACTGGATTCCACGCCACCGAGTTAACGTCCTGTTCATGAGCTCTTGGTACTGTGACAAGTTGTTCTAAGGTAGGAGCATGTGGATCGCTCTCCGGATCAATACGGAAAATACGAATAGCATCGTCGCCGGAAGCAGTAGCTATCAGACCGGTTTGGTGACACCACGAAATGTCGTATATTGCACGAGGATGGACTCCGGACAAGGTGCAGACACACTTCCAGGTTGGGGTATTATCCGACGTGGCGATTCCAAATTCATTTCCCGGAAGATATTCTTTCCAAATCTTAATTGTTCGATCGTCACTGCATGTCGCCAAATTTTTTCCTGAAGAGTCAAAAGCCAAACTCCAGACGGTTGAATCATGGGATTTCAACGTCCCGAAGCAGACCCAGTCGTCGTCCTCCTCGCAAAATAATCTCACCGTATTGTCATAGCTAGCCGAGGCCAAGATATCTTGATGTGGATGCCAGATAACTTTTTTTACGTCTTGGGTATGGGCGCTCAAGACGGCAGCGCATTCAAAGTCACCATCTTCGCCTACCTCCCATATCCATACACTTTTATCACGGCTGCATGTTGCCAGAAAGGAGCCGGATGCCGACCAGGCAACGCATTTGACTTCGTTTTCATGCCCCTCTAAAGTGGCTGTGCATTCATACTGATTGCCCTTCATGCTGGTTTTCTTTTCCCAAATGCAAACTGTACCATCAAAACTTGCTGAGGCAATAAGCTTATTACAGGGAGAAAATGAGACTGATCTGATGGTGCGCTGGTGCCCGTCAGATAAAATAGAGTGACACACCCAGAGGTTGTTTTCTGAATTGATGTTCCTGGCCCAAAGACGAACAGTTTTGTCTTCACCACATGAAACCAAAATAGTTCCTTCTTGGTTCCATCCTACATTCCATACAATTCCTTGGTGACCTGGCAACTTGCAGATTTCATCTAGTCTTGCCATAATTAACACTTTATTACTCCTATATGAGCTACCTAAAAAGAGATTAAAATTTCTGATTATCACACACTGATTCAACAGCAAAATCCAGTGCACATGAAAAAGCTCTGGAATAATAAACTTCTCACAGAATTTAAAGTTCTAGATCAAGAACTTTTTTTAATTTTGTGAACATTGTAACAACGGACAACTAACAAACGCAGTACTCTCACGAAGAGGCTGTAACGTCTTTGTTACAATCTTAACATGTAGTCTGGTGTAGTAAACATCTTATAACCTGTTGTGAACGATAAACCAGAAAATAAATTTTAAGGCCAGAAATTACCGAAATTCTTTGAAGGTAAGTTGACGACTGTTGGTTCTCGGAATACACAATGTACGTACGTTCTTGTACGACTTAAGTTAAGCAGATAACCTTTAACTGCGTTCAGAGTTTTGTCCTTCACATGGAGGCCCGCATGTCAAGATGAAAAATTTCAGCTTATGAAAACACGTCAGCTTCTATGCGTTACTGCTAGATGTCCTTTTTGTGTCGTCTGCAGCTCAGGTGCAATACAGCACGCGTGTACTATTTGTTTCCTAACCTAATTTATTACATTACTTTAATTTGTTGTCCGCATTTAAATCAGTTTGTCTTTCTCGGCAATTCTCTACATATACAACAAAAAGTGAGGAAGAAAATAATTGTAGTAGCATGTCGGGTCGTCCTGAACATCAAGCTCCACCGGAAATTGTAAGCTGTCAAAATTTAAATTAAAAAAAATAATAAAAAGATAGTATAATGCGTTTTAATTTCTCTAGTTTTACGGCGAAGATGAAGCTCGAAAATACACACGGAAGTATGGAATGCTTTGCCATTATTATGTTTCTTTTTAAATTTAACTTACTGTTTTTCTTTTCTAGCACACGAATGATGGAAATTCAACTTGTCATGTCAGAGAGGGCAGTAGAATTGTTATGTTTACCTGAAAACCAGCCTTGCCATATAATTGATTTGGGCTGTGGATCAGGCCTCAGTGGAGAAACATTGACTGAACAAGGACATGTATGGACAGGAGTTGACATTTCATCAGCTATGCTGGGTATTTTATTTTATTTTAAATACATTTTTTTATTCATTTCATGTTACCTTGTGTTTTCTAAGGTGTGGCAAAGGAAAGAGAAGTGGAAGGTGATCTCCTTTTGGGGGACCTAGGCCAAGGCCTACCATTTCGTGCAGGTGCTTTCGATGGCGCCATAAGTATATCGGCTTTACAATGGTATGTTTTTATCTTTTTTCCATAAATTTTACTTACGTACGTAGTACAAAAAAATTCTGATTTCCATCACGTACCATTCTTTATAAAGGCTATGCAATGCAGATCAGAAGTCTCACAACCCAGCAAAAAGACTGTACACGTTTTTTTCTTCACTCTATGGCTGCCTGGTCAGTTTTTTTGGATACATTGTTTTTCATATATTTCTTTACCCAAAATTTTCTTAATCCAGAGTCGAGGAAGTAGAGCGGTTTTCCAGTTCTATCCAGAAAATAGTTCACAGGTGGAACTGATCACATCGCAAGCAATGAAGGCTGGTTTTACAGGCGGATTAGTTGTTGACTACCCTAATAGTACCAAGGCCAAGAAGTTTTTTCTGTGTTTGATGACAGGTGGACAACAACCGCTGCCTACTGCGTTGGGAGTAGACTCTCGCGAAGATGCCCCTAACTGTGTTACATTCTCACAAAAAAGGTATGTTTTTTTTTCCCATGGCAGTCCATGCAAAGTATATTACACAGTACGTTGTCTGGCTCAGAGATAGGATGAAACAACTGCGCGCAGGAAAAGCCCCCAAAAAAAGCCGAGATTGGATTCTGGAGAAAAAGGAACGCCGAAGACGACAGGGAAAAGAAACAAGGGATGATTCTAAATTTACTGGTAGAAAGCGACAGTCTCATGTGTGGTGATGTGATCGTAGCTCGCCTGTAATAAAAAAAATTAATAAAAAAAATACAATCACTTTACGATCATCACTCTAAGCGTTCCACGATTTTGTGTACGGACAGTTCGATCCTGATTGAACTGAAAATATCGTCTTCGCATTTCTCTCCGCCTTTCTTTTGCCCTCGCGATAAAAAAAAAAACAGAAATTTATTTTATTGAAATCCATTCTCCGAAAATTGGAGTAAACAAATGAAAATGTACGAGCGAGCGCTAAACTGCCAGGTGAGTGCTTCAGGTGTATAGATGTGATCCACATTGGCTCTAAAGAATAATGTTGTGATTTTAAATCACAATACATTACGCAACAAGTAATTTTCAGTAATCGATACTTAAGCTTTGTAAACAAACCTACGAAGGTGGCATTTGGCAGACAAGAAATCTAAGATTAGCATTACTTCGTAGTTGACACTTCGGTTTTGGATGTGAAACTACCACATTAGCCATCTTGCATTCAAACATCTTAAAATTATTCTACTTAGTTTGCAAGTTCACGTCATTGCGATTAAGACATGAATCGCGCGCGATCAATCGCAATCAACTTCATTGGCGTTGCTCATCATGGCTCTTCAATTCAATCGCTAAAACCATACCCTGTTTTTTCTCTTTTCGTAAGTCTGGCAACATGAAATAGTCGTGGATTTGACAAATATTGACATTTGGACGAACCCTTGGTATCTTTAATCAATTATCCCAATCTGTTTGTGTAACTGTGTAGACTTTCATATCTGGCTTAGCTTCAAACTGTTCATAACTCAATAGCCTCTCACACCAACTATTTTTCTACTAGAAATATTATAGCAGAAAGGCACAGAAAAAGGAATCAGAAATGGATGGCAATACAATACTGGCAAAAGCTTTAAAGCAACAGGTATCTGAAATTCCCTTGTCTAATGAATTTCTGTTAACCATATTGGTAATAATGTAGGGTGTTGAATACATGTTTGGTATTGTTGGTATCCCGGTAATTGATGTTGCCATCGCTGCCCAAAGGGAGGGAATCAAATACATTGGAATGAGAAATGAGCAATCTGCATGCTATGCTGCACAAGCTATTGGGTACCTGACAAAGAAACCTGGAGCTTGTCTGGCTGTTTCTGGACCTGGATTACTGCATACCATTGGTGGAATGGCAAATGCACAATCAAATGGATGGTACCATCAGTATTAGTCTGGTAGATGTACTTTTGTGTTTACTCTCAATCTAATTATTCATCTTGCAGGCCATTAGTTGTGATTGGTGGTTCTAGTGATACTTCCCAAGAAGGATTGGGGGCTTTTCAGGAATGCCCCCAAGTTGAAGCCACTCGTTTATTTTGTAAATACTCTGCTAGACCAGCAAGCTTGAGTATGATTCCCCTACATGTTGAAAAGGCAGTTCGTGTTGCTACGTACGGACGACCAGGTAAAGCTCCTACTGCTAACAACTAACTATTTTTAGTGCAATAACTGAAAAAATCGTTCGATCTTCAGGAGCTGTTTACCTGGATTTTCCGGGCGATTTACTGGGTCGTACAGAATCAGGAGAAGAGATCGAAAATCCGTTGCCTTTGCTGGAACCTCCTAAAAGTTGCGCAGAGTTAAGCGACATAATGCGTGCTGTGGATCTTCTAAAATCTGCTCAACGCCCATTGCTTGTAGTGGGAAAAGGTGCAGCTTACTCCCGCGCAGAAGAAGTTATCAACCAGTTCGTGAGAATGACCAACATTCCGGTACAATTACTTATAAGAATCTGTAGTTAAAATGTTAGTTGTTTACACCTTTAGGCATTCTAGGTTTTGGCAACCCCTATGGGTAAAGGTGTAGTTGATGATGGTGACATAAACAGCGTTGCTCCTGCTCGTTCGCTTGCCTTGCAAAAGGCTGATGTAATTTTAGTACTCGGAGCCCGCCTTAACTGGATTTTGCATTTTGGAAGGCCCCCTCGATTTGATTCAAAAGTAAAAATCATCCAAGTTGATATTCAACCCGAGGAGGTTCATAACAGCGTCCAATCGTCAGTTGCTCTTGTTGGCGACGTTGGTGCCATAATGAATCAATTGACTGCACAAAGCCAATCTGCCAGCCTTAAATATGATGATAATTCAGAGTGGTGGGCATCCCTACGATCTAAGTGTGAATCAAACAAAGTTTTCATTACAGTAAGCAAGTATTATAGTATGATTTTATGTGAAAAAAATTTATAAGTGCTCACCATTGATTTTCTAGGGTATGACGAAAGACGTAAGTGTTCCACTGAACTATTTTGCTGTTCTAAGCACAGTTCAAAAGTTGATTCCAAAAGGTAGTCATCAGAACTTAACGTGCATGATGGAATAACTTAAAATGTTAATTGATTTCCATAACAAATTCATAGATAGTATTATCGTCAGTGAAGGCGCGAATACCATGGACATCGGACGTTCAATTCTTTCCAACAGGTTACCTCGTCACCGTCTTGATGCTGGATCATTTGGAACAATGGGAGTTGGGCCTGCCTTTGCTGTAGCTGCTGCTATGTATTGTCGTGATAGAGAGCCAACAAAGCGAGTTATTTGTGTTGAAGGAGATTCGGCCATCGGGTTCAGTGGAATGGAAATTGAGACTATGCTAAGGTAGAGCTAATTGCCCCCTACATTATGCTAGCTAAAATGTACTTCATCATGTTGTCTGCTTTCTTGCAGATACAACCTACCTGTGATTATAGTTGTTGTTAACAACAATGGGATTTATAATGGACTTGATCCGGAAACTTGGGCCATTGTTCGCGAGGGGCAGGATCCTACTATCGCGTATGTTGAAAAATTATTTACAAAATATTATTACGTAATATGTATTTTTTTCTAATTATTTTAATAATAACTATCAGAATTTTTAAATATTAATTAGATAAATTATTATTTTATTAATATATTTTTAAATTCTAGTACACCGCCTCTTAGCTTGTTACCTGAATGTCACTACGAAAAATTGGCTCAGCTCGGTCAAAACGGAAGAGGATTTCTCTGTAAAACAATTGAAGAACTCAATAGTGCCTTGAAGCAGGCAATTGACCATACTAGCGGGCCATCGCTTATTAACGTATTAATAAGTCCCGTCGCACAAAGGAAACCTCAAGAACACGATTGGCTGACTCGCTCGAAGTTGTGAAGAAAAAGAAAGAAAATTTTTTTAAGCGTTACATTATAACAAAAATCTATCAGGATATAAGGGATATAAGGGCGAAAAAATAAATCGCAAAAGTGGATAAAATAAACTGTAGTTATATTGGAAACGCATGTCAACCAACGACTTCCTATACAAAAAAATTTTTGGATCTTATCCATATAAGAAAAATTGCTTACTCAGCTATACCAAATTCGGCAGCCAAACGAGTCAAGTCCCTGTTATCGAATACGTAATAAATTTGGCGTATATCACTAGAAATTATAGAGAAAAGCTTACCTGGCGTCAATATCAGCAATGAATTCTCTCCTATTCATCAAATTCAGTACCATTCGTAACGTCGACCAAATGTTGTCGGACATAACGCGCTTGGAGCGCCTAGCCTGGAGGAGCAAGGCGGATACGAGATGCTCAGCAGCCTCCCTGTTCAACCGAATCAAATTGCTTAAAGGGAAAGATATTATATTGAAGGAAAGAATATTTTACTTGTGAGCTCCCAAATTAATACATGAAACTGCCAGATTATAGCGTGCACGAATGAAACCCGGTGATAGCTCTAGGGCTTTATAATAAGACTCAATTGCTTCTTCTGATCGACCTCCATTCGCTATAATTAAACAGAAAACGTTACATTGGAGAGAGAAAACAAAATCTCGGGTGTAGTAAAGTAAGAGAAAATATACACCTAAGGTTGCTCCAAGACGATTCCAAAGCAAAGAATCCTAAAAATGAGATATAAATTAATTGATCCATACAAGTAAATCGAGAAAGATTACATTAGGCTTCATCTGCAGCGCGGATCTGAAACAATCGGGGGCCTAAATAGATAAAAGTTACCACATGAAGAAACACAAGACCATATTTCTTTCTTTCGACAAATTACTTTATCAAAGTCTCCTGAAAGGTTAAGAAGTACGCCTAAACCAGTTTGAACGTCAGGATCCAGATCATGTGAAGGTTGCAAACGTGCCGCCCTAAGATACATGTCCTGGACTCGATTGAAAGTATCGCTACATAATTCAGAATTTGAATAAAGTTGAACTGTTATGTAAAAGGTAAAATTTGTAGGTCAGATATTTAACATACCCAGAAACTAGACTTGTAAATGTTTTTTCTCGTTCACTCACTCGACTTGATGAAGAGGATGTCAGATGTGCGTACTTGGGATTGTTCCGCAGCCAGTCCTGAAAAAATTCGCGAATGATTTATGCGCGTGTATTCACACAAAATTATTTCATTTACCTCCAAGGCTTGGCAAGCCTGTAGCTGGTAAGATTCGTTCGTATAACTGACTGCTAAGCCCATTATAGCTACTAAATTTGTCGGTTCCAGTGCTAAACAACGCTTATAAGCTGTAATGGCTCCTGGATCTTGCTCATTTTCGGCAAGAGTCAACCCTAAAATAAAAGACAAGTGACAATTAGCTTTGATTTTGGCAGTGGCTATTTTGCTCTTACCGAGAACTTCCCAGGCTTTTATATGTTCAGGATCTTTTTGAAGGGCTGCCTCAAATAGCAAAATGGCACTGGGTAGATCACCATCCAATCTCTTTTGAAGCCCTGTGTTGTAAGGATCCGAACTGTCCTGATATGGATTCTCTGCCTCAAACGAATACTGAAGAAAAGTGACAGATGCAGATAGTAGAAACAAAAAAGATGCATATGTGTTACGTTACTTCATTCAAAGTATCTTGTTGCGTTTCCTTAAGCCACCCATAGCTGGAAGGGTTGTCATCGGCTGCTTTTTCCCAATCTTGCTGAAGCTGTGACCAGAAATCATTATTTGAGGGATTTTCACCCCTAAATACTTCAGCACTAGCACCATCTTTAAAACAGAAAATGCGTTTCGAGATAAAGATTACGATAACAATGCCTAAAAAGGGGAACTACCACTAAATTCTTTAGTCCATTCTTCGGCCAAATCAGGCTGATGGTTTGTTGTGAATTCAGCAGTCCAATCTTGATCTGAACTTGATTCCGGCTGTTTTATCACACCATCCGCACCAGCAAATTCTTCTGCCCAGTTAGAATTACCATAAGCGGCCGTACTCTTAGGTTCAGCGGTCAAATTTTCTTCCCCCTGATTAACCCTTTGCATGAACTGCAAAAACTGAAGATTGTTTTGAAATACTTTTGCCAGGTATTTATACAAAAACTAAATATTACCTCAGATTGAGCGAACTTTGGGTCTTTCATTCTGTCGATGATTTCACCAGCAGTTTGTGCCAATGCGTCGGGAGCTGTAAATTTTGGTTTTTCTATATGGGAGGTTAAGCTATCCCAGTGGGTGTCCCATTCTGAAGAATAACCATCCACAGCTCCAATATAACCAGGACTATCAAGAAATTCTTGGCTCCATCCACTAGCAGAAGGTATATCTTCTGGTATCACATGAGTTTCCTTCCTCAAGAAATCTTCTGCCCAGTTATTCTCATCAAATGCATAATGAGCCACATTTGGTCCTGCCTGAATGGGAATCCTAGAAACCCCCTGTGGCTTCTCAAAATCTCTCATTTCACGAAGAAGACTCTCCATGTTAAAGGCTCCTCTTGATCCAACTTGAGAAGGAGGAGGTATACCTTCCAAGAATTCTCTAACCATCTAGATTAGGTATTAGGAAAACAAAAATAAATGTTTAGATTTATTTCTAGTTAATACATCACCACCAGAAAACTTACAACATCTTCAGGCCTTGTGTCAGGATGTCTATGTGAAACAGCTAGATCCTGGCGAAATGCTTGATCTTTGGTGAAGTGTGACGCTACTTTTAACATTGGATTCCTTCCACCACAGTCACCATCTACTAGTTCACGGAACGCCATCTCAGAACTGGCTGTTGAGCTCAAGGTCTTCCAACTTCTTCCTGCAGATATGCTTATCTAAGAATGTAACCACAGAATAATATTTCTGCTACACATCTGTCATTACAATTAATATTAACCTTAACTTGTATTTTTGTTTGATTTTTTTACCTGAAAGTTTCTTATTACGCCTAAATATACCGATGAACACGAGATGTTTGATACGGAACTTTAGTGACTTATCACTAAACTAACAGTAACCTCTCGTCACTTGCTAACCCATTAAACACTTTTTGTATACAACAAAAGCCACCTAGTGGGTAAAGACAATAGTACGATAAGCGGCTCTGTCGGTTTAGGAAAACATTACGACTTTGTTCGAAATCCTAGTCGCCGTAACCGAGTGTCGTCAGCAGCTCTTCGTTCGTCTTTTGAGAACTAATATTTACCATCGTAAAAATTTTGTTCTGTCATTTAACTTACGTTTTGTTTTAAATATGTCATCGAATGAGGAATTAGTTGCTAATTTCCGTGAAGTTACTGGAATTGATGAACAAAGGGCACGTTTTTATCTTGAGTCGTCCGGTTGGCAGTTAGAGGTTACACACGTTATGAAGTTTATGGAACTCCCATTTGACTAGCACATTTTTCACAGACAGCACTTGCTAGTTTCTTTGAAAATGATGGAGCAATGGACAGACAAGCAGGAGATGGAGAAGATGAACCTGTTGAACTTCCTTCAAACCAAGTTCCAGAGCCTCCTCTGAGGTACTTGATGCTAAACCTCATTGCTTGTACAATACACCATATTATAAACAAACTTCCTCAAATCAGGGGAGCTGCTGCTGTTCACAAACTTTTAGATGTCAGCAGTTCTTCTGATTCTGATGAAGAGGGCCAGGCTTTTTATGTGGGAGGCTCTGAAAGAAGTGGTCAGCAAGTGATCGGCCCACCCCGCAATAAAGGAAAGCCTTCTGGTGATTTAATTGGAGACATGTTCAAGTCTGCAAGAGAGTGAGTACCTTATTATCTTTTACCATTGTTATAAAGATTAATACAATTTTTAAAAATTCCAGACATGGAGCTGAAGTTTTGGAGAAAGGAACTTCATCCTCTACTAAGGGTAATCAAACATTTAAAGGAACAGGTTATCGTCTAGGACAAAGTGAAGAAGATACGCAGGGTAGTACTTTTCTAGCTTAAGAATCCCTTTTTTTTTAATTCAATCATAATTTTTTTTTTTAGTTATACCAGGAGCCCGCCAGCCTGAACAGCCGCGTACCGTAGTACTAAAATTGTGGAAAACTGGGTTCAGTTTAGACGAAGGACCTGTGAGAGATTACCAAAATCCCGCAAATAAAGACTTTCTTGAATACATTAAACGAGGGTAGCCATTCATCTTGCATAAGAATAAACTTCGTATACAGTTTCCGTTATCTAACTCGTTAGGGAAGTACCAATGGAGTTGATCCGAGAATCTCGCGGCCGTGAAGTACACTTACAAATGGAAGATCATCGTACAGAAGAATTCATCAGCAAGAAGACGCGTTTCCAGGTAACTGCATTATCAGACTAACATAAATCGTTTTAAACGAATTATGAATTTCTAATGTTGCAGGCTTTTGGAGGTGAAGGTCAGGTATTAGGAAACCCAGCACCCTCAGTTTCCCAGAACACCGCATCTTCCTCCGTTAATCCAACAGACTTGGCGTCATGTGAGCAAAAAGCCAAGACTGAACTTAATCTGGTGGAAAGTGAACCAGTTACAAATGTGCAGGTAGTAAAGCAAGCTCTGGTTTTAGCGATTTAGAATTTTCGAGTTCTTCCTCCAGATACGCTTGGCTGATGGTTCAAGACTGATTGGTCGTTTTAATAACTCGCATACTGTCGGACAAGTCAGACAATATATTACAACGTAAGTATAGCTGATTTTCGTCCATGTAAGACAAAACGATTTGATTAATTACTCATACCATTTGGCAGTGCGCGTCCACAATACAGCGGCCAACCGTTTGCTTTGTTAACGACGTATCCGAGTCAAGAATTGAAAGAAGATAGTACTACACTGAAGGATGCTTCGCTGCTCGGAGCTACTATAATGCAACGTTTGAAATGAGTGTATATTTCTGTCATAAATTCAGAGCCACCTTCGAACTGGCATATTCATAATACATTGTTAAGAACATCAAAACAGCCAAACTTGGTGTAATGAGCTCTATCCATAGTTTCTTAAGCGGGGGATGTTTCGGGCGACGGCTTGGAAATTGCGTACAACCTGCTCATCACCTTTTCCCCTGCTATTCGTTGTTCGACAGGGTTCCAGGGTTAGCAACTTAACCGCCTGAGAACCAAATGTAGCGGTTTCTGGATTACCCGGATGATTTGGGGCTTCTGTCCATCGTAAAAGGCCACTCCGGGTTTCTTGCTTTTTCGGATTAATCATTCTTGCTCGCCGTATAGGACTAGCTTCAATTTCGGAAGAGTTAGCGCATATTGTTTGAAGGGGAATACGAACTTCAAAACTTGTTTCAGTGCTGTGACTCTGTGTTTCCGCCAAAAAATCCTTTATTCCCAAACCTTTAGGAAGCGACAAGAAATGACCAAATTGGACGGTCACCGCCGGGCCCCTCTTTGCTCCGTGCCTCCATGCACAGTCATGACTTATCAGGGCAAAATCAAGAAATGGAACGGAAGTTGATTGCGACGGAAGATTCCAGGTTGTTAGATGAACTGTTACATTGCTGGATGTTCGCGCTAATTCCTTCAAAGCTGAGATCACTTGATCACCAATTCCACGATGATAAAGATAAAAACTGTCGACTCCAAGTAACGTATAATATTGAATAAAATCACTAAGGTCACCTACGTGCCAATAGGGATCATTCGATAGTATACAAAGAGAAGTAGCTTTTTCTTTCAGGTGTGCTGGACCGAGGTGCAGAGGGACGTTCAATATTTCCGACGGCGTTTTACTGTTGTAGAGGGAGAGGAGATGAGAGTTTCCTATCATTTCAGGAACATTGCAAACAACTGTATAAGCCATGGAAGCATTATCTGTTTCAATTCTTTTCCACTCAATTGTTCCTTCAAATTTGTCGTCACTGACATCTCCAGATACCAAAGCACACGAAATTTGCTTGAACAGCACAGATAGATTTCCAGTCACTATTGCCAAACTATTTATACTCCATCCTTTTTCATTTGCAGTCTTGAAGGCTGAATAAACTTCCAGTTCAGAATATTTGTGCCAAAAATCTGGTATAAACTCCAGGGAACCATTATGGCAGATTTCAGAACGGCTTGCTAGTGCTTGGGGTCCATCTGTTACTGTCGAGCCAAATACATTCAAGACTTCAAGAACATTTCTCAGTCTATCATACTCGTGTTTGTAAATTAGAAAGCACACCAAGCTGACAATTGAAAGAATGAAAAGAACAAGTTGATAGTATTTTCTCATGGTTTTCCTCCTGAAATAGAAATAGAATTTTTAAGTAAGCTTTAGGCTAAAATAAATTTTACAAATTAGAACACACAAAGCAAATACAGCAGAATAATCTTGTAGAATTTACTATTAGACCATGAAAACCAGATTAAATTTCACCTGAAGAAGGTTCGTCTTGCATTGAATATGATAAAATATCTGACGTTTAGGTCATGATTAACTTGTAAAAAACACTTGCAGGTTTCTATCTAATCAAGTGTTAATACACTGAGCCACCAATAAACATGTAAATCCAATACGTCGTCGTCCTGTTCCAGTGTCTGGTACTGTACTGCAAGCGTGCAGTGCAGCACTCGCAAGTCGCAACCAGCCAACGAGGCAACCAACTGCAGGTGAGAGTTGACTGCCTTTGCCTGACGGGGTGACGCTAGGGATCGGCCCCGCGCCAATCGGGTTGCTTTAATGCGGATCACGGTAGGCATTTAGCGGTTTTGGAGTGGGGCCTTCGAGGTGCGGGGTGTCTTATTTTTCGCCACGCACCCCATCGGGTTTGCAACGGGTGCTTAATCGGGGTGCGCTCCTCGTTTACAAGTAATCGATTGTTTACGTGGGCGTAAGAGATCTTCCGGCTGATCAGTCAGAAGTCGCCATAGTTGGTAGGCCTTTTCTTTATGTGGCGCTTTTTCATCTGCCTTTTTTTTAAATGGTGCCCCAGCTCTCACCCCACTGGAACAATAGTCCACCGATAGCGCTTGGCCCCGCGCCAATGGGGGAACTTTTTAGTCGATTCGATGCGGGGATGATCTTTATCGGTGCGGTGATTTCGGTGCCTTCCCCGATTATTAATGAATAGTGATCTAAATTGGCAGTTGCTCTGCGGCCAACAAGAACAAGTGACCCTAGTCACGTGATTCTCGTTGGCCTATCAGAACGCAAGGTCACTGGTAAGACAAACCCCCTATGGCTGAAGCTTTCGGTGCAACAGCACCGATTATAAGCACCGTCCCGCACCGGAAAAAAAATTCCTGCACCGAACTTCCCCGATTCCTTTTTATCTGTGAAGGTTAGTGGTGTCCCCGATTAGAATGTGATCGGGGACGAAGCCCGAGGCCTATCCACCAAACCCGAGCACTGACCCCCACTCCCCGAGTCCCCGACGCGCGACGCCAATGCGATCGTCGATTGTTTTCAGAAATGTTTTCTTTTTTATACGGCTAAGATACCCGTAGTTATCTCTTTAGAGCTTATGTGTTGTGGATAAACGAATCTCGCAGAATTCGGCATTTCACTCGTCTACAATTTAAAACATCAAAATAATTTGCTTATAATGGCTGAAGCCGGACTTGACATGAAGAAATTGAATTATTCTGTGGATAGCTGCTCTAGTTTCTCCGCTACATACTTCCCTGAGTAAGTAGAATAAAGTTACTCAGTTGCCATTAGTTTTTTTTTCCAGAAGACCTTGAGGCTTATCGACAGTTTGGTATCTGCGTATATTAAAATGCGATAATTGAAATTGTTATTCAATTACTTATCTTTTATTAGGAATATTATGAAAGATTTCCCTGCAGATCAGGCATCTAGGTGGTCTTCTGATTCAAACATACCTCCTCAGGTATTGATACTTGAAAAGCTTGGTGGAATAAACTTATATTGTGGTCTTGTTTTGTAGTTTATACTGTTAAAGTTAGAGAGAGCATCCTTAATTGAAAGTATCACCTTTGGTAAATACGAAAAAACCCATGTTTGCAATCTGAAAAAATTCTGCATATATGGGGGACTCCATCCAGAGAATTTGGTTGAGCTACTAAACAGGTATAATCAATAACAACAATTACTAATAGCTGTTAGAAATTGTTATATATCACAGTATATTTGAATTTGACAGTGGTCTTAAGAATGATAATCAACCAGAGACTTTTTCACTGAAGCACCTTGTTGAAGGAAAAATGTTTCCATGTCGCTACATCAAAATTGTTCCTGTCCAGTCGTGGGGACCCAGTTTTAACTTTTCCATTTGGTATGTTGAATTAATGGGTACACAAGAGTGGGATGCCGTGAAACCGTGCATTCAGTGGTATAATGCCTACCGGGAGAGGGAGGCAATACGATTGTGCTTGAAACATCTTAGGCAAAATCAATGCCTTGAAGCATTTGAATGCCTGCAGAAGAGAACCAAAGTTCAGTTAGAAGATCCATTACTTAGTGAACTACACTGGGTATGTATGGGTCAACCAATCGTCTTTTAACGACCCTTTAAAACGCCGTTTTTCTTAGGCTATGGTTGTTAAGGGCGATTACGAAGCGACCGAACAACTTCTACATCGGGCGGTTGACAATGGGCTATTCGGACCGTACATCTATTCACAAGATTACGTACCGGAATGGTCAAGAATTCTTCCTTGCATCGACGAGGATCCCTGTCATCGTCCAGGAATGAGAGGTGGCCATCAGATGTGCATCGATGTAAGAGAAGAGGAACTATGTCTTCGGCATATGTTAATCAGGTTTCTTGAATATTCAACAGACAAATACAGAGACCGTTTATCTATTCGGTGGCTGGGACGGTGTCCAGGACCTAAACGACTTATGGTCGTATTCAGTCCCGAATAATACTTGGACCCTGCTGAGCAATAACACAGAGGAGGAAGGCGGTCCCAGTGCTAGATCATGTCATAAAATGTGTTTAGATCAAGACCATCGACAGCTGTTTTGTTTGGGACGTTATCTTGACAGTCAGCACCGTCACACCAACAATCTCAAGAGTGATTTTTACATGTATGACATTGAACAAAAGAAATGGCACCTTATTTGTGAGGACACTGCTGTCGTCGGCGGCCCAAAACTCATATTCGATCATCAGATGTGTCTAGATCCTGAGAAAAGAACAATTTACGTTTTCGGTGGAAGGATTCTCAGCCCTGCTCCTGGTTATCCGGAGGAGCGAGGGTTGGCCGTAGCAAGCAGTAGTGGAGTCGGCGGAGCTTTTCTTTCAGAGCCACAGTTCTCCGGCCTCTATGCGTATCATATACCCACCAGCACGTGGCGGTTGTTACGAGACGATCCATCTGGTTCCCCAGGATTGGGTCCCATTGAAATGCGTTCTAGGATCGGACATTCAATGCTTTTTCATCCAAGTGAACGCAAGTTATTCATCTTTGCCGGCCAGAGAAGTACTTCAAAAATTATTTAATTTGTCAGTGCGTTGTCTAACGTTTGTTGCACTTTTCCTTGAAATAGGTAAGGAGTACTTGAACGACTTTTTTACCTATAATGTCGATACGGGTGAAGTGACAACTGTCACTGACGGTACAAGGCGTCGTGATCCGGCTCAGATTCCAGCGGCTGGCTTTACTCAGCGTGCCACTATCGACCATGAGCTCAATGAAATCTACATTCTTTCTGGTCTGAGTAAAGACAAAGATAAGCGTGATGACAACGTTAAAAATTCCTTCTGGGTTTACAACATAGTTGATAACAAATGGTATATAATTCACTTTAAATTAGGTAGTATTTTTTTAGAACTCTAGATATGTAGGACTTGTGTCTATCGAAACGATAGTTCCCGCGAGAAGGAGTCAGACAGTAATAGCAAAATGCCTGGCGAGGAACCATGTCCGAGATTTGCACACCAGCTCGTGTATGATCACGTCAAAAAGGTCTGTTAAAATAGTAGCAGAAGGTTCTTATGGTTAGGTAATTAAATTATTGACCGGTTCTTTTTTTAGGCACATTACCTGTTCGGAGGAAATCCTGGACGTTCGAATGATCCCAAAATGCGACTTGACGATTTTTGGTCACTTCGCTTGTGCCGACCGAGTCAGAGCCAGTTGTTGACTCGTTGTCAGTTCCTGATCCGCAAATGCCAGTTTCGTGAGTTAACGGAAGCCGATCCTATCAGAGCTATGTTATACCTACAGAACAACTTATCAGCTGTCGTGGATCGCACAAGCGATGACCAAATGGCAGAGTTCCATCGACTGACCAATCTTCTATTTCGCACCAAGGAACAGCAGGAAGAAGATGAACTGTTGAGTGGAAAAGTCGACAATGCCGAATCAACTGTCAACAGCTCTTATAGGCTTAGATCTAGTGTTTTTGATGCGCTAGCTCGATTCTTTCCAGATTACATGGCTCAACCGAGATTCAGTCTAACTGACTTTGTCGCGTTTGACAAGGCTTGATTTAACAAACGAGATGCCTTTTCAAATGATAGCGCAGCTTATCATTTCAATAACATTAGCCCGAAACGTGTTCCGATCCCAGGTCTCCACTTCATACTTTACATCATGTGCAAAATCTCTTTTATCTAACCTGTTTGAGTGCTAATCGAAATTCGGCTTGAAAGGCGCTCAGAATTGATTTTTTTCAGTTATGATGTAGAAGATTGTTCAACCGGATTATCTGATGAAGATGTTTTGTTTGTACAAATTATATAAACTTGCCTGTTACTTGAACACGTTCCTGTTATCCATTGGAATTCTTCATTTTTTCGCAAAGTTTAAAAACGACATTTGTAACTTCAATCACCGGTTACTAATGAGGTTAGGTTTAGGAGAAGCGGGGCATCTTACCGTATTGTCTTTAAGATTCTATGGGCACTTTTGTCCACGTATTGGAGCTGAGGTACGTGAATACCAGAATTTTACGAGAAAAACGAAAATGCAAGGATTTCTGTACAATAGCTCCAAAGATTTAGAAAAAATTGTGTGGGTGAAGAAGTCACAGTCAACAATCTTTTCCATCGGCAGGTACCACTTTTGAAAATCAATTCAATAAGAGATATTAATCTGGCACTCATTATTACTTACTGAAAATTTGTTTCCCCAGAATCAAAAGAATTCTGGTTAACTAAAAAAATCTTATCTTTATTCTCTGTGCCTGGGCCACCAAATACATAAACTTGTAATGATATGATGTTGAACCAACTTTAATCATCTTTAGTTGGAGGAACAGCTGAAAAAAAAAAAGCATAATGTTAATACACCAACAAATTTTCCTACTAGTTCTATACCTTTTCCATCACATGCTACAATTTTGACAGTTTCTCCTTTGCAAAGTTCGGAGACATCTCGGAATTCAACATCACTTAGAAGGAATGTCCACACATTGTCACAAAACCTATAAGTATTTAGTTTTCCTGCCTAAATGGAATGTTAATTTAAAAATGTAAATCTTAAAGTTGTAGTTAAGTCTACTCAGATTGAACTTTACCTTGAATGTAAGCCTGTTCTTTACTTTCAGAGCCAAAGAATTGTTCATGGTGCGATCAAAGTGCACCAAAACTTTGAGTGCTAGTTGAGGAGTAATTTGGCCAAACTGAAACAATACAAAAAAGAAAATTTTCATGCAGGAATATTTTGCAGTTATTTGAAATACAAAATATAGTCACTAGAGTTTCAACTTTCAACTACCTGGATGAGTTCATCTAGTGTTTCTTGCAACGTGTTTCCCAAAGTTGTGTTTCGATACAGTTGATACGCCATGATTTCGAATAAACTTGTAAAAAGTTCGAATTCTTGAGGATCACTCAATGGAACTGACAAGAGGTAACTAACTATGTCTGGCAATTTATTTAACTTGACGAAACAAAGCAAGTCGTTGCATCTATGCAATGCAAGTCGTCGCCAAATGATGCTGATGGAAGAACAGATCTAGACAACCGAATTCGTCGTCTGCAATATAATAGTCGTCTGCTTCTTCGGTTAAAACATAAATCTTTTTCCTATTTATTGATGTCACAAAATGAAAGAAATCGTTGGAAGATGGTGCAAAATTGCGGAGAATACATCCACATATTTATCACGCAGGGTTCAGGACCTTGTACTAAAAAAAGGCTTGGCAGAAACGGCAAGCAGGGATGCCAGTCTAAAATGTGACACAGATGATCTACTGGAACTGGATATTTCAAATGTTTCGTCTCTCTTACGAAACGCTGGTATTTTAAATTGTTTAAAAAAGTTTTTGCTGGATGCAATTAGGTTTCATTCTATCAGAAGAAAACTTGCTTCACCCAGACCCAACTCAGCGTAATGCAGAATGGTACAGCCAAATCATTGAGGATGTTGCACCCTTTCTTGCAAAATGTTAGAATGAAAATGAAGGCTTATGCCAGAAGAGGAATTAAAAGGTCTTATGAAGTTGTGTGCTTGGATGCATCAACCCAAGATGAATTGACCTATGTTTTGATTTGCTGACCAGGAAAGATGAAGTAGCTCTCAACTGCCATGAATGCCTTCTGCTCATAACTGCTGCACTTGAGAGAGCTCTTGGCAATGTATATTGTGTCATTCACTACTTAATAGCTGATATAACTCACATTATGACACACATTCTTTCTTTTAAGTTGTTTCTACATGGAGATCGAAACAAAAAGGTCCCATCGTTGTTCCGGGATCTGTTGGCCTCCCAAGAGTTGCTCGTGATACTGGGCATATCGCAAGTAAAAATAAAATTATCTCAACGTCATAATCTGAATTTTTAAAAATAAAAAAATAACATCCTCCTACTGGTTGTTTGAAATAATAGGTAATCCTTTTACAGCTGTTGCTTGGCAGTCCCCTGTCTCTTAATTTGAGAAACCTCATATGGCACGGCTTCGTTGGTTTTCTCGACTGGGACACCCATGGCTATGCTTCCGTCTTGTTATTCGTCTGCGTTTCTATAGGTCGACATTTGGATGGCTGCCTGATCAATGAAATCATCCCGAGACGCTGGGCTACTTTCAAGCAGCATCAGCAGGGACGCAAGTGGCCAAAATGGTCGGAGTTTATGGAAGAAGAGATGTTGGTGGAAGCGGTTTCAAAAACGCGAGGACTTCCCTGCAGCCGCAAGGCCATTTGGCTACGAGCCATTAAGTACCATCAGGAGGGCTCCTACGGTCGATGCTGTGCACTCATGATGCCCGAAATAGAGCACACGCTCCGATTGATTTACTGCGCTGTAAATGAGTGCCCTGCGCGAGCTCTGACTGCTGAATCGGTCGTTCACTATACGACGCTCGACGTCATCTTTGAATGCGGCAACGAAGATGAATCAAACAAAACCCGTATGGCCGAGTTTTTGGGAAACGGACTTTTTCTTGCCTTGCTCGATATTTTTGTCCAAACTGAAGGTCCAAGAGTTCGCGATCGGTTCAGTCATGGCGAGTGTCAATTGTGGGATATCGACTTCCAATTGTCTAGACACTTGCTCGCATTATCGGCAGCAATTCTATGGCGAGCCGATGAGGAGAAAGTCTCTTGCGCTCCTCACTATTCACCGGATTACACCCCAGCCGCTTTATTTCATGGCGAACTGATTCAAACTCTCCAAGCCATCGAACATTGGCTTTGTTTGGCTATCGTCGACGTCGACCAGCCTGTCATCGACTTATCCGCCTGGCCAGCCCAATGCCTCCCGTTGATTAGCGACTGGCTTCATAACTGGTCCACTTCGGTTAATCAGCTATTAATAAATCACCTTGAAGAAGAGAATAGCCGGCAAATAAGCCATCTTGTCATCAAGACACACCGTTGTCCGCTATCGGCCACCTGGCGTCGAATGATGAGCCAGATCGTATTGGGTAGCCAACGCTTGACGGCTCACTATAACGAAAGAAATAGTAGTGCTTCAAGTACATTGTCGTCTTGGTCGTTACGGTCTCGACAGCGATCCACTCATGCCCGGCTGGACAGTTACATGTGCCTATTCGTAAGGGCTGTCCAACTTTCCTTGCTCTTTCCCATAGCCGTCAGTTGTGGAGGCCAAGTCATTGTCAACCATGCACCGACAGTGCGGCGAATGAAACGGAACGTCACTCGCTGGGCTGACAATTTCGCCAGTGCGTCAGTCAATAACCGTTGGGTGGATCTGGCAGAATGCGCAACAGAATCGATTCAATCAATGGAAATTCTCCTTGCATCCGTCGTCGTCTTTGTCCTCCAAAATTCTCAGATCCGGAGCTAAAGTCCAATTCATCCGGTATTTTTCTTCCGTCACATCCGCCTAGTGCTACAAATAGTCTTAAAAAGTCACGAACAACTTGTATTGTATGCGTTGATAATAATAGACCAACCCACCCTTCACCGGGATTGTGTTGTTAGAGACTCGGGAGAAAGAGCCGGCCATGGTCATGGGCCAATTCCAAAGATAACTTTGCCTTTTCTTGTTGTCTCTTACTGATGACTCAGGGTTCTTTTTTATTATTATTATTATTTATTTACCTGGAAACGGTCGAATGAATATACAATAAAAGATCAAATTAATATATATTTTTTTAAGAACTACAAGAAACAAAAAAGAACCGTTCACAGCTCACGGCAGCCCCGTTTGTTTTTTTTTTCTCGTTTTTTTTAGTAGCGGCCATCTGTCGGAACTTTTGGTAATATTGCTTTGTGATGGTCTATAGAAAAGTTAAAACTCTCAAAAGATCCTTTCGGGCATAGAAACAAGAACCAATTCAGCCTTTTCTTTTTTTTTTATAATTTTTTTTTTCCTAATAAATGTTTGATACAACGAGAAAAATAAAAAAATTTAGTAGGGACAATGAACCGCAAACATCTACAAAAAAAAAAATTCAAAGGGAACAAAAAAAAAAAAAATGTGTTGAGAACTCACAAATGGAACAGAAAAAAAAATGCAATAAACGCTAGGTAACTGCCCGTGAAAGGAAACACGCAAAAATCGATTAATAATTCAATGTTGAAATTGATCGGGACGCATAATCAAAGAGGACGTGAAAACCGAGAAGACGAAATATCTCGTATTTTTTTTTTTCTTTTTCTTTTTAGGAAAGGGAGTTTAAAGGCCCTCGGGAAGTGTTGACGCTTAAATTTGGAATCACTGTCACGAGCTACGAGTCACGAAAAACTCCCATGTTACCGCAAAACGGGGAAGGAAAATGGCCGACTAGTTGACTAGGTTGTGTGTGTGTGTGTGTGTTTCAAACAATACGATTAATGATTAATTAATTATTTTGGAAAGGAACATGTTTTAAACTTTCGGTGGTAATCGATTCGTAAGGGAGTGGGAAGAGCTGCTGTTGCTGAGCCAAAAGGCCTCATTCATGGCTTGATTTCGCCGGCGGTGTTTCTCCACGCAAGTCACTGGCTTCGGGTCCAAGTCGACGACCGATGCGTGACACTTGTACCGCTGACCTGAAAGGTCACGCAAAATTGGCAAATGTTCCGAACCAGCAAAAGAAAACTCCGTTGTGTCTCTATATGCAAATTAAAATATTATTGCAAACGGAATAATTCAACATTTTCTTAGCTATAGCTTTAATTTGTGCGCATGCGTGCGTCTTTCGTGCGTGATGAGGTCATTACTTGACTGAATCGTTGGCCAATCGCTGAAAGGCGATCATGATGGAACAATCACGAGTCGTTGATGAGATACGGTAGCGTTGAACTAGACGGACATCGTCCATCGTCTGGTTGGTGGTTTTCTCTTGGCTGAGGAGCCAGTCGACCGTACCCGTGTGCGGATGCGTCCAGCGCATCGTTTCGTAGGGCACAGAGCCGTCACGAAAGCGACATACAAGAGCGTCGTACGCGTCGTAAAGCCGTCCAAAGTCCACATCGCCCAGCGATTGGACTCGTAGCAATCGGCAAAGGACGGACCGTGACGGTAAACTTGTTGCTATTGTTGGGCCAGTTTTTCTAATTCTCGCCTGCGGTGGCAAACATGGTAAAGAATGATCGCTTCTTTCTTCTTTGATCAGTCGATTCCAATCTTCTTGAGATTCTTTTGCTTCTTTAACATCATCAACGGTTTGATCTAGACTCGCGTCTGTGCCATCACAGATTTCCATAGTCAGTGCATCCATCACCAAAGTGCAAAAATGTTTCAAAAGCCTTCAGTTGAGAATAGGAAAATCGTTATTCTTTTGTTATTTTGAAAGGAAATGATAATAAAAGATGAAAAATGAACCGACAGTGTTCGATCGCCTGTATCGTCCACCTGGAACCACTGCTGCAAAACGGCCATCAAGTTGGATTGGCACTCTTCAGCAAACACTAGGTTACCATCCTGATGATAACGGAATAAATTAATCCATTCCTTTATAATTGGAGAAACGAAAATGGATTATTATTTTTTTTTTACCTGAAAAATCCTCAGGTTATTTTGGGGCGTTCGGGTAAGAGCTATTATAGCCTTAAGCATTCTCATACGGGATCTGCCAATCAAAATGTACCGAACACCATCATAAAACGGAGAGCATACAAAACATACAAATAAAAATGTTTACCCAGAAAATAAATCAAGAGGGCAGTACTGGCTCAGCAATTGAATCTTCCCGTGCTTTCGCTAAAATACGAGCGCACCAACATCATCGCAAATAAAACATTTTTTAATCAAATTGAGAGAAAACCCAAACGTAAGAAGTCAAAAACAATGGCACCGCTCTCTCTGCCATTTCATGATTCAACTATAGGTTGTGTGTGTTGGCCTCTTGTGTGTGGGGCTTGATGGCGTCAGCACGACACAAGACGACCAAAGTCATAACCCAAAAAAGAAAAAAAAAAGTACCGTATTTGGTGCGGGAGAGAAAACGGTACCTAGTGCCAAGGCAGAAGAAAAGAACGAATATACCTTTAGGAATTGGTTGAGGCAAAAAGGGCAATGTTGATGACCCATACTAAGGAAGCCTTGTTTCGGTTTCAATTCGACGCAAAACACTGGCGGCTGTTGTGTTGTTGGCTTGGAAGGGCTCGTCGGTGAAACCGTAACTGACTGTTCTGCTGATTGCGTGAGAAGAGGAGGAGGACGAGGTAAAAGTGTGCAATCCGGGCACACAATAACGTGGCAGACTGGAGCTAATCGTTTGTGCTTACGATGAGCTTTCAAAAAAAAACACGTAAATAAGACATTTGAGTTTCAAAGAAGAAAGTGGTGAGCAGGAAAAATGAATTCAAATCAACCTGGACGGAAGACATCAACGAGGTGATCCACCTCTTCAATTTCGTCTAAATCTACGTGAAAAACATGACACGGACGGACTAATCCGGCGCCTAGCAACGAACCCAATATCTTTTGACTAAAGATGAGCCGTTCCAACTAAGAAAGGAAGAAACAAAAACAAAACAATAGCGAACTCAAACAATGAAAATACTGAGAACAAATCGACTTTAAAGCTACTATAATCTAACCGTTTCAGCGATTGTTCTGATACCTCCATTGACCTCTTGGGCTACAAATTGATTGTCGGAATCCATTCGCCGTAGCTTGTAATCAATTTTGGCTAACTTGACAATTTTCTTCTCCTAAAATAGCATCGAAAGAAGAAAAGAAAGATTAAGGTCATTTGAGATTTAATCATTTGTTTTTTATTAACTAACGTGCGTACAATTTTAATGAGTAGAGTAAACTGTACCTGAGGTAAAGCCAAGACGACTGGAGTGGGGCAGACCACATTTTTGAAAAGGGGAAATAAAAAGAGTATTAATGTGTTAAGCCGATTAACAACTTAAGATTTAAGAAGCTTAGTAGCTATTTATTTTGGGAGTTTGTAACTAAGCAAAGAGGATCATAATCCCCCACTCCATTTTGCTATTTCTGCAAAGACAAAAGAGCATACCACAAAAACAAATGTTTTGTCTTTTCATTTACAACTGAAATATTATTTAAAAAAAAATTCAATATTAACTGGAAGCATTGCCCTCTCCACGGTAGACCCAGTGACGTGGACGTCGCAATGTCCATTGAGGACAGTGGCACGAACGGGTCGTTTGGTTACCGGCGTCGCTAGTCGCCGCTTCAACGACGACCGTTGCCCCGATCGTCGTCACACTCGTCTGCTGTTGCTAGACATGAAAAGAACAGACACAAAAATTGTCAGACACAACGATAAGAAAAAGAGAATTGAAATTCAATAACCAGAAAGAAAAATAAAAAGAAAAAAAGAATGGTAACAAATAAAGAGAGAGCGGCTGAAATTTATTCATTGGAAGAAAGGAAATGAATTAAGAATTTTCTTTTGATAAAAAAAAAAAAAACAAAAAATCGTCGACTTTCACCGGAAAACGTTAAAAACCTCTTGTTATTATCATCGACTACATTCACTTTGTACGAGCCATTCGTCAAAAGGAAGGATAAATGAGTCACAAACGAATTGATCCGTCTACAATGATGTCAAAAAACTCGTTGTAGTTTTAAACAAGAAGCTTACAACACGGTTGCATGTGGGCCACACTTATTTCTCCCCCGTGTGTCTCGCCGGCCTCTCTGATTACAAAAGAATTAAAACACAAAAAAAAATGCTTTAATATCTCAGTGTGTAAAAAGCCAATAATATGCGGGTTTCGACTTTATTGCGAGTCGAATGTCGACCAAAAGTCACTTTACAACACGGGCGTTGTCTCTAGCAAACATTGCACACACAACAGTCTCTTTCTCTCTTGGGTTCTTCACCTACTTAACGTGCATTGCACTCCCGGCCTCTACCGCACGTCTTTCTCTTTTTCTTCTGTTTGTTATCATCTTTCACCTCTGCTCACAAGAGACTAGCTGAGTCTCCATTTCTCTTCGTCTTCCCTTTTTTTTTTTTTTATACTTATCATCAGCTTCTTTGTGAGGGCAACTCTCCCCTGATTAGATTCGAATCAAACCGCTCACTAGATGGCACATCTTTATTTTGACTAGAGTTTCATTTGACACGATTCAAGTAGAAATGAGGCCCGTTTCTTTTCCGTTGTCAATATATAAAAACAAAAAATGAGAACCCGTTTCATTATGATGGTGTCATTATTATTATTATTACACGCTGCGATGCACCGATCGCAAGCTCCTTGAACGTAACGACCCATTGAAAATATATATATATTATATATCCAACTGAGAGGACCCCCAGTAAAATTAATAAGAACAGGGCCGTTGTGAGTTCATTACTTGAAATGCCTTTTCGTTCTTTCTCCTTTTTGGTGAACGATCGGACGCCGAACTCACGAATTCGAAAGTGTGTGTCCCCCCAGCAACAAGCGCCAACTCACACAAAATCTCTTTCTCTAGAAAAGAAAAAAAAAAAAAAGAACATAAAATTCACAATGAAGCGGGTCAGGGCCCGACTTGAACGACAGCAAAAAAAGAAAAACGGCGCATGCGCGCAGGACGACGATCCCGCAACCCTAATGCATTTCGGGAACAAGGTCAGTTTTGGACGAAATAGTGTCTTCGTTTTCAATTTTATTTTATTGTTGAGCTAAAAATGAAATGATGTCGTCAGGATAAGAAATAAATTGCGAGAGAATTGTCATTTCTTTTGCGATGCGATGAAGGTTTTTTTATTACTATACAAAAAACAAGTCTCTTTTTTTTTGCTTCCATTATAATAAAAGGGTGTACATTTTTTTGTTTTTTCCTTTTTTGACGGTGAACAAAAATACCTCTGTACACACACATACACGTAAGAGCGCACATATTTGTTGCAGAGAGAGAGAAGACAAAAAGAAATTAAAGACCTCAAATTCATAGTTTCCCATTCGTTTAGATCATTTTTAGTTTTTGTCTTCTTCTTCGTTTCGAAGTAGTTTACATGGACACTGAATTATATTTAAAAAAAAAAGACTTGAAGAAAGTGAAAAGAGAAATTGGGAGGGGGGGGAGACTGCCAAATAGTAATTAAAAAGGATACGAATAATCATATTCAAAGAAGTGAAACGAAAAAAGCATGCACCACACACCGTGAGAGAGTTCGTGTGTACATAATTCCGAAAGAAAAACGAAAAAAAAAAAAAATCTTCAAAAATTGACACGAATCGAATCACAATTTTTCTTTTCTTCTATTCCCGTCTTCTCTCAAAATTGCACGCAAACCAAACGGCGGAGGATATTCTAATTTTTTAAAAAAATAGGAAATAACACTACATCGAAAAAAAAACGTGAAAATTAAAATAGAGAAAATTAAAAAGAAAGAGATAGAAAAAAAAATCTGAAAAAAGAGACTTGTCGATCAAACAAAATCAAGTGCCGAGAGACGAGGAGAGTTTCAATACCGATTTTTGTCTCAAAATCACATACGAGATAGTTTTTCCCATTTCATATTTCTTTTGTGTGAGGGGAAGTGGGGGGAGGAGGGCGTTCGCGGGAGAGAATTTAAAAAACATCACAGGCCGAACTCAATTTTCCACAACAAAAAAAAAAAAAAATTCACGATTAGGGTGGGGCGAGGAGGAGAAATGGCGCACTGGAGAGAGATGGAGGGCACATAAAGAAAATAAGCTTTTCTTCTTTTTTCTTTCCCCGTTGCTGAAAAAAAGAATTTTTTTTTCTTCCTTTGCTCAAATTGACTGGGTTTTGGCGTACTTCAATCAAATAGTGTTTTTTTTTAATTTTATCTCTAAATCGAAAAAAACAAAATTTCCCATGAAAGCCATTTCGGGAGAATTGTCGCTTTTTGTACAGGAAACGGCAAGGCAAAAAATAAATGGCGTTGGGACATATTTTTTGTTTCTCTCTCTTTCCAATCAATGCAAAGTAGCTCGCAAACATCACGCACCCATAGATAATCACGCAAAAAAATAAAATAAAAAAAAAATCGATTTTTTTACATTCGAATAGAGATGGAAGAAAAACCGAATTCCCTTTCTTTTCTCTTTTTTTTAAAAAGACCCGTAGCGAGACCCATTTGAAATTTTTTGAAGTCCCGTCTTCTCCTTTTGGTTGATTTCGCACACAGACGTGCCAAAAATATTTAAACATCTTGTAGGCTTTTCTATCTCTTGCTTCTATCCCCAGGAAAACAAACAGACCCCCCGCCATAATTATCTATACACGCACACACACACTCACGCTCTAAAATTTTGGAAAAAAAAGGAGGGTGGGGGAATAACATCAGCCAGCAGACATTTTCACACGTAAAATCAAAACCGGATTGTGATTTTTGGGAGGGGTGTAGGTGTTATTTGTTTTTACTGCGTTAAAAATATTTCTATAAATTTTTCTCTTTTCGAATAAAAATCTGAGCTCAATTATCGCATCCGTTTTCAAAAAAAAAAATCACTTTCCTTTCAAAAAACGATGGGGGGGGGGGTGAACGGGATTTTGTACGATCCTCTCCGTAAGTACACAAAAAGTGAGGAGCTTGATAAAAGTGCAGCTTTACAATTGTCGCCAAAATTTGAGGAGGAAGATGATGGGACGAAGGAAGATATTGCACTCACTGAATATCATCGGGATCACAAAATTTCAAGATTGCGAGGGGGAGGATCGAATAAGAAGATGAGAAATGGGGAGCTATAAAGGGAGGTTAATCAATCCAGCGATATCCTGAGATAAATATCCCGAAGCCGGACCATCCACCACCACAACAAGGCAATCCGGCCATTCAAGTAAAAACATTTCAAGCAAAAAAAAATGTAGTTTTTTTTGTTTGTTTGTTTCTTTTTAAAAAAATCAATTTTTCTTCTTTAAATTTGTACTCGTCAGTTTATAAAAAATTTGAAAGGCCGGAATAGCTGTTGAAGGGGTAGGCAGGTCAGGTTGGAATGAAATTGTAAGGGGTTTGTCTTCATCACTTGCGTGCCTTTTTTTTTTCAAAAAAAAAAAAAAATTGGTTTTTCACTTTTTGGTCCCCGGAAATTTGAATTTTTTTATCAATGGATTGAAATCTTTATTTTTTGTTTACATCATTAAAAAAGGGATGGTTGGGTGGGTTGACCCCCGAAATTAAGTGAGTGATTGTAAAGCTGCCATCTGTCCTTCTTGCAACACCAATGCGAAAAAAAAAAAAACGGGACCATAAATACGATAATTCAGCTGAGAGCTTTCTTTTAATTAAAAAAACTATTTTCAACGTTGGATTGGGAGACTTGTGTTTTATCGACTTTCAAAAACATCATTCGTTTAAACTGATGGTTTACGGCAAAATTAGTTTTCGCTTTAAAAGGGAGTGGGGAATTTGGTGTGGAGGGTGGTGGGTTTAGACAATTATGACATAAGATTATACAAACTCATTTACATACATAAGATGGGGGAGGGTTTGTTTGTTTTCTATCAAAAAAATTGGGAGACGCTTCTAGAGAGAGATATACATAAAGAGTATATAATATATCGACGTTTTTTGTTGTGTGACGAGGAGGATTCAGTAGTTCAAAAATTGTTGGGACTCTTCAAATGTCTTCTTTTATTTCAGCTCATCTCTTCCAAATGGGGTCGTGGTGGTGGGATGCACGGTTGGCAATGGCTTTGTTGAGATCACAGTACGGGTTTAACACACGCCGCTCCTCCATCTTCTTTGCGAGCGGCACAGTAGCAGGTGGTGGGAACATTTCCCTCCCCGTTTTGTTAATTTAAAAAATCTTCCCTTTTTTCCCATGTGATGGTAAAAAGGAAGGAAAACTCGATGCGGGTGTAAAAACGGAAAACAAAACAAAAAATATTGTCATGCAACATTGGGTGGCTTGTCTTCCTTTCTGAATTTTCTGTCCCCCCGATTTTAAAGGTCTTCTTCTCTTTTTTTCCCCCCCGATTGTGTAGAATCAAATCTCGCATGTATAATGAAACAAAGAAAAAAATTAAGAACAGCAGCAAGGTCCGAAAGAATTCTTTTCAGCTGGGTTTGATGTGGATGGATGGGACAAAATCCCATTTTCCGAAGGTCGGTTGTCGGCGGATGGATCGGCGGATGGATGATGGGGGTAGTGAAACAATCCGGCCAGCTTAACTAGAAACGTAGGAAGCCAAATGCTCAAAGGCCAGGATATTGCGGGCATCCATCATAAATTCCATTTCTGACCGAACAGATTCTCTACATCCAGCCGATGGATCTCCACCACTCAAATCCATGGACGAGGACGAAGAGTCAGACGACCCACCCAGCGATGGTGACGGTGAATTCGAAGAGTTGGGAGTCGACGAAGCCGACGAACCTTGTTTATTGTGGCTACTATTCCTCTCCTGCCTCATCGTTTCCTCCACTTCCCGTTCGTCGTAGAGGACGCAGATCGAACCGTTTTCCCCGATACGATACGACACTTCACGGGGATCGATCCACATCGTCAATTCCGAAGGGAAAATTCTGTGCAGGAACTGGCCGGGTAAACCGACCAAAACGCCAGCCTGAGCCAGGACGGGATCCATTTTGCCATTGATGCGGATGCAACGGTAGCCGCTTCCTTTGCACGGTTTCTCGGGAAACCAATGCTCCTGGTAGCGTATCCTCAATGTCTCGATCAAAGCAGCACGGAAGACTTCCAGCTGTTGATCAGACACGATGGCAGATTCCTTGTTCAAACGAAGAAGTCTGACGAGAAAATTGGCCGCTGATGTAACTTCGACACGCATTCTCTTGATATTTTTCTTTTCAAATTGGAGATGTCAGACAAATTGGCGAGAAAATGATATTTTGCTTCTTCGTCTTGGTAGAGATGTTGAGCATCCAAACGAGAGATGGAAACGGTACAATCGATAAGAGAGGAAAATGCGTTGGGAGGACGAAATACTCAACAATGGTTGGTAGACGTGATCAAGATGGCGGCTGAGCTCGACAAGATGGCCGCCGTGCGAGAGAAAGCTGCCTTGGTTCTCTCGCTTAAACTGCGCAGTTTCGAATGTGCAGGAGAAAAGAGGGGAGAGAAAAAAAGAAATGGCATCCAATCAAAATTTTGTTCAATCAAAAAATAAGTTTTCAAGTGAAACAGTAAATTGCGTATTCGTCCCCTTTTTCAAGACGAAACAGGCTCAAAATGGCTGCTGTCGAGGGGACGAACGAACAAAGGGAAAAAAAAGAAAAATTACCGTTTCCCAACGAAGAAAAACTGCAGCAAAACCGTACGTTCGATGAGAGAACAAACAAAACAAAATGTGTAAATCCACGAAAAAAACGTTTCTTTTTGTGTGTGATTTCGACCCGAAGTTGAGGAACAAGAAAAACTAGGATGAGAAAATCCTTTGTATGTGTGTGCGCGTTTGTACAAAAAAGTTGCGAAGGGAAACTTTTTGTACGACGACGGCGAGATGGAAGTTCGTCGGCAACTGAGACGCTTACTGCCCCTGCACTCTGCAGTATATATCAGAACGAACCAAAGGAGGGGAAGGGGAAGAGGGATGGGGGAAACCTGCGCAGTTGAGTTCTTTGTTCGGCACCCCCCAACCCACGCCTGTGACGTCACAAGCTCCGCCTATCGGACCTCGCTTCTCTTTCCAACCAATAGAGGAGGCCGTAGCAAGTATCAGACCAAAACAAAAACACACGCCATAGGATAAAGGCGGACCGCATTTGGCAGCGGAGCAAACAACCCAGGGAGAGCGTACACAAAAAAGAAAGAAGAATGATTATTATTATCATCATCATCATCTTTTCTTTTTTTCCCTCTCTTTCGCTTCGTCGCCGTAGTTCCCAAACATTTTATTTTTGGGTCTCTCTCCTGCTACGAAGAAAGAAAGAAAACTTTAAGGCAAAACACGAGAAAGATGTAAAACAGTCACCTTCATTTGTCCTCGGACCAGCTGAGAATCTCTAAGCAGTATCTACTACGCGCTTTAAAAAAATCGCCATTTTGATACCCAAAATTGGTGAGAGGACCTCATCAGTACAGAGGACGTGGAGCCTGGAGTTGCTTATTTTTGCATTCAGCACCCGATGAGGGGAGTGGCCTATTTCCCAAGTTGATTGATAACAATATCTTAACGGACAAAAAAAAGTGCGCGCGCACACACCTAAGTTGCCGTGACGAGCTGACGACGACGTCGGACGCCGCACGGCGCTGACGTCAGTTCCGATGACGCGCGTCTGTGGTGCCAAGGAAAAACAGCCAACTAGTCGTCCAGCGTTGTGGTGAATGAATAATCAACCACTACGGAAAATGCACACACGTTTTTCCCACAAAATTCGGGAACGTTAAATTTTTTCGTCCGAAAAAAGGCGAAAGTCATTACAAATTTGAGCTCTACCGGTTTCCAGTTTCCTTTCTTTTTAATGTCTTTAGACTGCAACTATACCATGTAAAAGTAATCTAATCTGCTTCCTTTTTTAAAAGTGGAAAACAAGATGGTTAAACCATCAAAACCTACTTTGGTCGATCGAATATCACTGAAACAAAAACTTTTTTGCCGAGCAAAACAAACAAACAGAAAATCTTTTTTGATGTGGCATCAAAATTTCTCTCAACTGGTATATCTGGTTTTCGGGTCATTGCGAGTATCCATATCCGATAACTTGTTTCTGTGTGTTTACACAAAAACGTATAATCCGCACCCTACATTCGAGTCGGAGAAGAAGGTGACTTAGAGACAAAGGCTGGTAAAAAAAAAAAACAGCTGTGAAGCGTTTTAAAGGGCCCTCTGACGGCGAAAAACATTCACCATGTTCTTTGTTTGCTGGATAAAAATCTACCCCCCTCAACAAGAAAATAAGCAGATGTCGCTCTTACGCCCGTTGGAAAAGTTAAAAAACAATTGGATTTCGTCGTGCGAAAATGCTTTTACCGGTCAATTTAACCACAAGAAATATTGCAATAAAAACGGTGCTGTGTGGTGACGAAAATGAAAGTTGTGAAGAAATATAAAGAACAGCCGTAAATTGTAAATGGCGAAAAAAAATTAAAAGAGGGAAATTAGATCTAGAAAAAAGATTTCTTTTCATCAGCTGTTAATTTATCATTAACAAAAGATGAAACGACGAGAAAGTTCACAAATGAGACGAGAAAACAAGTCTCTTCGATCAATTGACAAGTGCAGAGGAACGATCCATTTTGATTGGATCACAGGAGAAACAAGATGGCCGCTACCTGAAACTTGTTATTCCCTTTTTAATATTTAGTAACTAACACCTTCCGAACATTCTCGTATGATTACCATCCGAGAGTCGTAGTTGAAGACGATCAGTATTTGGTTTCGTGTTGATGTTCGAAATCGAAGAACAACGAAAACTCTGATCAGACTTTTAAAATGTTAAGACTTGGGGAGAGAAAGTTTGGTTTCAAGTTCTCTTTCTTTTTCGTAATCCTTTTTTCTTAAATGCATTTTAGAAAAGAAATGATTGCACAAGCATCAAATCGTACATAACATTTTTGGAAAACTGTATACAATCCAGTTGGAGGGATAGAAAGAATCAGCTGATAGGGAAAAAAACAAACAACACAAAGAACTTTTTGAAACCGGTGCTGCTAGGGTCCCGATATGGCAAGGGACCGAATTTGGCTGAAAGAAGAGAGTGGTTAGAGGACAAGCCGTAGAGGACGAAAACAAAAGAGACGAAAAAACCGCCTGTAGCTGTTTCAAAACAGCTGATCGCCCCCTCCACAGATGGGGAAGGGAAACCGTATACACACACAGCTGTTCTCTCCCCCCCCCCATACAATTTACACAAAAAAAGGAGCCCCTCTCTTTTTTCAAAATTCATATTCAAAGTTATTTTCTATAGAAAATATCACTGCAGGCATGAAACGCACAATGGTCTCTCTCTTTTTTGTTTTTTTGTTTTTTTTGGAGTTTCGCCCAGAAAGAAAGACTAAAAAAAGAAATCTACTTTAAAACAAATTTTCAGGTGGAGGTTCGACCTGGATCTTTTTTAGCCCCTGACCCTAGAGACCACAGGTAGTTGATAGCGTTTGGATTAAAAGAAAAGAAAATAATAGTTTCAGTCACCTACATTGGATTGAGGGGAGAATTATTTTAAGATGATTGTGTTGCTACCTGGATTCCCCTTCGAATCACCCCACCCTTTAAACCAGATTTAAAGATCCAGGAAACAAAAGGAAGACAAACACTAGTTTGTACTGATACAACAACAATGTAAGTCTTAACGCAAGATGAACAAGTGTGTTGAGCTAAATGAAAAATAGCTAGAAAAAAAAATAGGAAAAACACGTTCAGAAAGAAGACTCACGCACAGTGTACCTGTCGCGCACGTTCTTTAAAAAAAAACTTGTTTAAACGATGATTTTTTAAAACATTTCCCCCTTTCAGTTATGAATACAATTTAAAATTTCTATTACGCATTAAGTTTAATAGTAGTCTGCGTAGTAGTGCGCTATCAAACCCGTTATCATTTGTTATTTACTCCATTCCGTGGCTTTTTGATCGAATAAGCTAAAGTCCAGGCGGCTGGGATTTTTTTTTGAAGGCAAAACACACAAATAATGAAGGCAACTTAAGTGGTTCTGTGGGAAGGATGTGACCGATTCGACAATACGCGCTGTATCCAAGCAAAGGGAACAACAGTGTGACGTCATCCTTGGGTATGTAACAACAAGATTATAAAGCCCATTATTTTGTGAGAAGCCAAACACTTAATTTCTTACGCTTTTAGCTCATTTTTTTGTTGTTGTTGAATCTTGAAAGTTTGGTACTTTTTTTTTTGCTTGACGCTTCCGCATGGTGTTTGTTTTAGGCGTGAACTCGTGACCAATAATCTCGTGGGGCTTTGCACAGTTTTTATAAAACTGCAATCCACGTGTCAATGACGAAGATCACAACAAAAAGTAGAACGAATGAATTTATTCGCCTGTTAACATTAACATCTCTTTTCCTCAGGGTTTTCGCGTAATTTATTTAGTTAGAAAAGAAACGAAGAAAAAAGAATACTGTGGCCGTGAGAAAGGGTCCCCAATGTTTCTGAAGGCAAATTTTCACCTTCAGAGAAAAGCACAAATATTATTCCCCCCTTGATGACGAAGTAAAACAACCCCCCCGGAAATATTATTTGCACCTGAAACCGACAAACGACCTCTGAGAATCGTTGTCGTTGTACGGATAACAACAAAAAGCAGGAAGGAAGGTGTGGATTAGGTAGAGGAAAAACAACAGCAAACAACAAAGTACAACGCAAAAAAAATGTAAAAATGCGATCGCACATTATGTGAATGCATCGTGTGGTTTTCAAGGAAAAGAGACGCCTTTTTATTTTGTTGCCCATTTGGGAGATTGTGACGCAGTTTTGTAGTAAAAAGGTCTTTTCAAGGGCAAACAAAAATAGTAATAGTTCAACAATCGATCGCTAGGTGGCAGCACACCGCGACAAGAAAAATGCCATCAAACAAGAGAACAAAAGAATGCAATCTTAGGACGCGATTGGTGTCCAATGTCGCTTCATTAAATCCTGCCAGGTAATAAAAAATAAAAAATCCGAATGACTCTGAAATACCGGGAATGAAAAGCTGTACGCGAACGCATTAAATTTTTTGTTTTCAAAAGATCAAGTTTCCGATGAGATATGGTGTAAAGCCTTAATCGAGCGCCATCTTTAAATTTAACATAGCGATTGATTTAGTCATTACCATTTTTTAAAAGAAAGTTTGGGAATCGCAAAAAAAGAATTAATTGTTTATGAGTTCTCATTTTGTCCAGGTGTGGGGTACTCGCTTTTGCTACTCATTAAATAAAATCAAAGCCTCGGAAGTATTTTCATTATTTTCCCCCTGTCAGTACCCATGCATTGCCAACGTCCCAACTAATCTCTCCCTGTTCCTCACCACGATAAACTTCAAACCCCGAAAATGGAAAATGAAACGCTCTAATCTTTTTCTTTTGTTTCCTCTTTTTTGTGTGTGTCCTTATTTGAGACGCCGGGTGTAACAAGGATGCAAAATTAGCGGGCAAACATATTAAACTAAAGTAATCTGGAAATTTCATTTTTGCTTTCTTTAACGTTGGAGTTTGAAAAATGTTCAATTATCTATGACCAGATGGCGTAAGGACTCCCTTCTCACACTTCTAATTCAATTGGAAGCATATAAAATATTCGTTTTTAGTATTGCAATTTATAATGAACCTATCTTTTTGGGCTCTCATATTGCACACAAATTAAACCCCTAAAAAAATTACAGGATCGAGATTCAATATGCCATTCCATCTCGTCTCATGCGATAATTCGAGAGAACAATCAACAACAAGTCGTAAGAATCGAAAAAAAGAACAACTATCCTTGCTTAATTACGGTAATTAAAAAGAAATGAATATGCGAAAGAAAGACTTACCGAGTTTCCCGCCGTTGTTACTAATAGACCATCTTGTGATAGAACACTGGGTCTGACATTCACCAGGTCTGCCGGCATCGTGGTGACGGCCCCCCAATCCGGATTTTGTACATCGTTTAGCGACAGAGAGAATTCACAGATTTTACGAATCATGAAGCTATTTTGCCATATCACTTCTTCTAAATATTTGATGAAGTTTTAGAGTTCGAAATCACTTGCTTTACACGTAACACCTTATTCCGTTCTCACACACAGCCACGACGTACACGTAAGCTACTCGGCGGGAGAATATCCCACTAGCAGACGAATGCCGACAAAACCTCATATGGTTGTGCAACCCTGACCTACAGTTGTCGCAGCACTTCGTGATTAAATTTTTATTTAATAACTAAACCGCTTCGTTCTGGTTTTTTTGTACATAAAATTATCATCCCAAATGTTTACATCATTTATTGTACTACACTTTTTCTGCGCAACGTCATCTATTGGTAAGATTTAAGTTTCGGTATTTTTTGTTATTTTTTTGTAAATTGAGAACATATACGCCATCTACTGGTAAGAAAATTCAACTCAAGTTATTCTTCCAACCCATAGGGATCAGTCTCACATTCAAACCTTTCTACCTAGGATACTGAATGGAATGCAAGAGTTTAATATTCCTTTGCTAATTCGAAAATGATTTCACATCTGATATGGAAAAAATGCTTTTTTTTTAATTTTATTTCTGGCATTGTTATGATAAACATCTGTTTTGTACATTCAGCGTGTGTGCCGGAGGACTGGCAATCCTACAACATAAAAGGACTTGGAAGTTGGAAGTTTGGAACACAATTTAGCTGGGTAAATATAAAATAACGAGATAATGATGGCATACTAAGCAAACACAAGTAATAAGTAAAAAAAAAAAAATAGCTTTGATCAATAAAAATATTCTGAACTTGTATTCTTCCGAATGACGATTGGCAAACTAGGTCGGTTCGTTATTGATCGATGCAGCCCAGGCGATAGGTTTCGTTGTTTTCCTACTGTTTGGCCACCAGGGTTTAGTCTAACATCGTTCGTCCTATTCCAGTGTTGTTTGTCATCTGGTTTACGGTGTTGCTTTGCTTGCAAACTATTAATCCGGGGTATCATTACACCTGACCTCGTACTATGATCGCCGTACAGGGAATCAGGTATGGTGGAAACTGACGTAAGCGATTCCACAGAATTCAATTGTGTTTGCTGCAGCTCTTTGTAGTAATTTTCATTCCAAATATCGATACACAAAACGACGAAACAGGCGAAATTGGCGATGAGTGCGAAACCGCTAAAGAGAACAACCAAAAGTTCCAACCACCACCACGTTACACCTACCCATGAGAATATCATGTTAATTCAGATATGAAAAAAACAAATTTAAAATATTGTTTGCGATTGTTACAGGTGCTTTTTAAAGGCTCGTAGTTAGCTGCTCCAACGCAAACGTGTTGTGGTATCTCACTGTCATTGTAGAGTTTTACAAGTTCGGCGATGGCACAAAGACCTGCCAAAGCCGATACTACACCAGCGATAAAAGTGAGAATGGTTCCGAAGATCATCCTTTATGAATAATTCAAATATCAACATAGATAAGCTTTGATTGATCAAAACTAATGGATTTTTGATGTTTTTTTTTCCCCTTTGACATTCTTACATGAGCCGTCGTTTAGCCCTGATGACGCAGAATAGGAAAAATCCAATCAAAGCGTTGGCCGAACCACTAGACATAGCCATGGCAGTGTACAAAACAGCCCAGGAGCTTGCATAGTTTGAACTGGGAAGACTGTTTCCATCGTACACTTGCGTAAAATTGTAGTAAACGTAAGACTTTTCACCAAGCGAAAAAGATGTCACGTCAGTAAAATGAATAAATATGGCAACAAGAATAATCGTTGCTTACCTGCATACCGATAACAATCACACCAGATGAGATTAGTATTCCAATCATGGCTTTTGTGAATGTTTCTGGAAGGAGGGCTAAATGTTCATTACTGTATCCATTTGGTGGTAAACGATTACTGTTGGGCGCCATTCTTGAAGATATTGATGCCACAACTTTCGTGTTATTAAGTTGTCCAACAGCAGAAAACAAAGGTTTATAAATACACTTGCTGGTTTCCAAGGGCCTTTAGGCCTGCCATAAATAATTTTGGAACGTAAGTGACGCACTGTTAATAATTACGAGAACCACCTTGTCAAACTTCTCAGTCGAAGCTTATTTGAAAACTAAATGATTCTCCAGTTTTCACACGTACATTATGTGTTTGCTCTATCAATTTCTTCGCCAGGGCGCACGGACTCTATAGATAAACTTATGATATTTTCCGTTTATCTTTGTACGAGGTCATTTGTTGCTATTTCATTGTAGTGATAATTAGTATGGCTGGCGACCTGTAGACAACGATTTCAACTACAATCGAATTTACTAGTTAGGAAGTACAAAGATAATTCAACCTTTAAACCAGGGTGAAACGTTACCATGCTTGATTGTGTGTTGCCGACAATGCAATTCGTGATGGTGACATATTTTGATGTGTCTTGAAAAACCACAAAGACGATAGCCCGTCTCAATCGTAGGTGGGTTTATTGCCTTGCACAGAGTTACCGTCTCCACTCCACTAACAATTCACCTACGTAAAAATTAGAAATTATGTTTATTATTTTATAACAACCGTTGTCTAAAAGACGAAAAAGAAAACAAATTTCGTGTACGTGCTGAACCAAATTCCTACGTGAAAGTGAATTGCTATTTTTTTTTTTTTTTTTTTTTTTTTTTTTTTTTTGATTTCCAAGATTAGTACGAAATAATAAAATAAAACAGCTATCGGCACTCCGACAGGCGAATTTTATCCTTTATTGGGCACGTGCCTTAGATTGAGGCTACGTTACTTTCAGGACCAGTTGTTCTTGACCGGGCGATACCTTTCCCTGGGCTCTTGTCGTACTATTCGACACTACTGAATACCATATCTGATGGTTCTTTGAAGTTTACTGGTTCACCTTGCTAAGTCATACTGTCGCAAGGTCGTTGAGAACCTGTTCCGCGTTATTCTTTTAACACTCAAAATTGAGCAAAATGTGCATTGTTATTATTTTTGGCTACGAAATAAGACGAAATAAAAAAAGAGTTTCCTGATACTTTCACCCTGTCTGAAAATAAACAAAAAAAAATAAACTAGGTCCAGCTGACTAGACTGTGTTTCCTTGTTGAGGTTTCAATATAAAAGGCTAGATAGTGAGCCAGTAAGTCAATCAACAATCCTCCTTCTCACAGCTCACACTCTCTCTTCAGCGATACAACATGCAATCAATCGTATGTTATTTGCTTTTAATTTTTAAATTTTAACTGTTATTAATTAAAATGTCTTTTGAATTTTATAATGTTGCCCTACCTAAGGTTGCTTGCGTTTTGGTTTTGGCTGCGGCCTCTCACGCCAGATGGATCAACACTGGGTACGCAATGAATGGATTCGGCGGATATTATCCGATCGCTCCTATTCCACATGTTGCTCCTTTCCCATCTGTTCCTTACGGCGGAATTCCAGCGGCTCCTGTCCCATACGGAGTTCCCAGCTTCACTTCCAGCCAATACCACGCTCAGGATGAGATGGGCCAAGCCAAGTTCGGTTACGCTTTTCCTGGACAGGCATCGTCCAACTACCGTGACGCTATGGGCAACCAGATCGGCAGCTACGCTTACCTCAATCCCAATGGCAAAGAGGTCCGCGTTTCCTACACCGCTGACCATCGAGGCTTCCGAGTCCTTTCCAACGACCTGCCAGTAGCACCCGTGGCCAACTCGGTAGCACCCGTGGCCAATTTGGTTGCACCTGTCCAAGTCCAGGATACTCCCGAAGTGGCCCAGGCTAAAGCAGCTCACTTTGCTGCCCACGCCGAAGCCAGAGCTATTCTTGCTGCCGCCCAAGCCGCCGCTGCTGCCCCCAAACCAGTAGCCCCTGTCGCTGCAGATCCCATCACTGTAGCAGCCACCGTCGAAGCTCCAGTAGCCGCTGTTGCAGAACCCGTAGCGGCCTCTTCGGACTCCGTTGCAGTTGTCGTAGAACCCGTTGTCGCCATCGTAGAACCAGTAGCGGCCGCTTCAGACTCCGTCGCAGTCGTTGTGGAACCCGTTGCAGCCGTCGTAGAACCAGAAACAGCCGCTTCTAACTCGGTCGCAGTTGTCGCTGAACCCGTTGTCGCCGCTTCGGAACCCGTTGCCGCTGTTGCTGAACCCGTTGAAGCCGATTCGGAACCCGTTGTTGCCGCTTCGGAACCCGTTGCCACTGTTGCTGAACCCGTTGTCGCCGCTTCGGAAGCCGTTGCCACTGTTGCTGAACCCGTTGTCGCCGCTTCGGAAGCCGTTGCCACTGTTGCTGAACCCGTTGTCGCCGCTTCGGAAGCCGTTGCCACTGTTGCTGAACCCGTTGAAGCCGATTCGGAACCCGTTGCCGCCGCTTCGGAAGCCGTTGCCACTGTTGCTGAACCCGTTGAAGCCGATTCGGAACCCGTTGCCGCCGCTTCGGAAGCCGTTGCCACTGTTGCTGAACCCGTTGAAGCCGATTCGGAACCCGTTGCCGCCGCTTCGGAAGCCGTTGCCACTGTTGCTGAACCCTCTGAAGCCGTTTCAGAACCCATGGAAAGTGCTTCACAAACCGTCGAAGTTGTTGCAGAGTCCGTTGCCGCCGTTCCGGAAACCGTAGTAGTTGTCGAAGCTGAGCCTGCTGCTTCTGAAGCCGCTCCCGTCGTGGTTGCCGTAGCAGAGGAGGCTGCTTCCAACGTAGTTTCTTCAGCATAAATTGGGTACTAGTTGCTAGTTTCTGTCATCAAACTTGTCATGGATTCTTTCATTTCTCTTGCCTTGTCGTCACGTCAATTTCTTCTCATAGAAGACGACTTGCATTATCGTTTAGCTCTCTTTGTACATACAAAACTGATGTGTATTAAAAAAAATCAGTCGATTTGAATACATACACATTTAAAACATACCTGTTGGTTGCATCGCTGTTTTGTCTTTGATGGCAATGTTTTTTTTGCGTGGAAAGGGTGTTTAAACGGCAGAAACTTTAACTGTCGTGGCTCACGCACGCAATTTTAAAAATCGCATTGCAGAATAAATATTCCCAAGTGTGAACAGTAATAGAGGGATTTTCTCGGCTGCGTTTAGAATGTATCCACGCTCCTGAAATTTAAAAGAATCTATTTACATTTGAAGCAAAACTATAACAACATTGGAAAATGTACGCCACCATGATCTATGTGTTGACGCGAGAATACAACAGCTTAGTCTTCAAAATATTCATTAGGTAATCTAAAACTACAGAGGGTTAGTAACATGAAAATTACATGCCTCTAAGATTCCAAAATGATGGGCACGATATACATCGTACCCATATTGCTCCACCATTTTCTATATTACCAACCCTTCGTCGAACTAAGACGTGTCCCAACATCCATTAAAAGAGAATAGCTTATCTTTCATGTATCGAAAAAATTAATGTTCCTGTTTTTGCACAGAAGATTGCAAGAAAATAAAAGAATTGACATTGTAGATCTTATCCTGCTCGATATTCAATTTTTCCCCGTCATTGTGTTCGATTCCATGGAAGTCAGCACTCCCAACGAAAAGGGACGTCATATCGGATAGAATCAAGGTTGAACGGTACGAGAACGAGTTCACAATTTGGGTGGAGTCCCCGATTTTCAGTCAAAATTTCTTTGCGCCATATGTACGAATGAGGCTGAGGGGCGTTTACCCTTCACACGTTTAACAGGCAGTCGGAAAAGCAAGGCAAAACATACCTGCATGCCCGGAAGGTTTTCAAAACTGTCTTTCATTCCATGCTGATTAATGCGATATGGCAGCGCAATCTATACAGGTACTCTTAATTGCATTGTTGAAACCAAGACCTTCGTTACAAGGCCAATGTGAAAAAAAAAAAAAACTCTTCCGTATTATTCAAACATTCTTGTTACTTTCCATACAAAAAAAAATTACACGATTTATATCTGTGATATTCATCATGGCCATTTAGGTACTGAGCCATACTCTTTTGAATTGTTCCGGAAAAGTTGACGCCTTCATCCCCCACAAGGATAAGTATAAAAGACTTTTATCCGATAGATTCAGTCATCATCCATCTCTCTCTCTGCTCTCACATCCATTTCAGCGAATCAAAATGAAATCTACCGTAAGTGACATCTTTCAGCTAATCGTTGTCAGTACATATATTTTAAAAATGTACTTACTGTACTAATACTTAAATAGGTCGCATGTTTGTTGGTTCTCGCTGTTGCAACTCAAGCCCAATGGTTTCCCAACTACCAACCTGACGCTGGAAGATATTATCCAGGTGTCACAGGTGCCTTAGTGGCTCCTGTCGCTTACGCCGGAGTTCCGGCAGCTGCTGTCCCATCGTACCACGCAGTCCCCAGCTTCACTTCCAGCCAATACCACGCTCAGGATGAGATGGGCCAAGCCAGGTTCGGTTATGCTTTTCCTGGACAGGCATCGTCCAACTACCGTGACGCTATGGGCAACCAGATCGGCAGCTACGCTTACTTCAATCCGGATGGCAAAGAGGTCCGCGTTGCCTACACCGCTGATCACCGAGGCTTCCGAGTCCTTTCTAACGATCTGCCAGTAGCCCCAGTGGCCAATTTGGTCCAGGTCCCGGACACGATCGAAGTGGCACAGGCTAAAGCCGCTCATATGGCTGCTCATGTTGAAGCCAGAGCCGCTCTTGCTGCTGCTAGAACTGCTTCAGTAGCTCCCGTTGCCTCTGAAGCTGCACCTGCTGCTGCTGAAACAGTTCCAGTCCCTACCGCCTGAATTTTGAGCAATTAAAATGGATGGGGTAAATTTCAATGCTTCCTGTTGTAAAATAGCAGATTTTTTTTTTTTCCAACTTAGAAAATCGAACGAAATACAAAATTTTATGCAATAAATTTTTATGATTTTCAATATGTTAGCAATCCTAACCGGACAAAAAGGAAAATTCAATGAGCAAGACCTTTTCTGAGAATTACAAAAACTCAAGAACGCGAAACAAACTTTCTCTTTCGTTCAAAGAATCTTACGACTCACTATGGACTTTTAAATTGAGCTAACTCTGAAACTTCGCCAATCTCGTCCTTCGCCAGTGAGACTTCTGAGATTCTGAAAAAAGAAAAAAACAAAACAAAAAACAAGTTAGACTTAAAAAAGGGGGCAACTCGGGTATTTGGAACATGGGCAAGGACAGCGTTTCGGGAATGTACCGACAAGTGTTGATTTATCTTTTTGTGAAATTCAACCTTGTGTTCAATACTAGTTCGTTCACCACGGTTAAAGTTGTGCAGTATTTAACGAGCTCATTTCCACTCGATTACCACGAAACGCCGCTATTGCAATCCCGTCATACAAGGCCCAAATACTAGTTGCATCAACAAGAGGATTACCGTGAGGAGACGTAAACAGGAATGATTACACGCTGACAGCTATACAACTAGACTGGCTTTTGCACGGCGTAAGAAATGCCAAGATAATCTTGGCCATGATAAATCTTGGCTTTACTGGAACACAACGTTTTCGGGCCGGATCACGACTATGCCTAGTAGTTCCAGTTTCTGCTTTACAGGTACGTAACGGTTTTTACGACATCTTGCTTTGCATGATGACAGCTAGACGTTTGCCAATAACAATAACATGTCTTTGACATTAGAACTTCTTTAAGAAATGCTATCTAGTTTGTTAACAACCCCACAAAAACCGGACAATGCCTTGGAATTTGTGTTGATGCATAAAATAAGTAAAACATTAACCAAAAGACAGTCGCGTGCTAAAATATGACCAATACCTTTATTGTGTTTTATCAGTAGGGTCGATTGCTGGATGTTCCTAATCAGCGGTCGGATATGAAGTAATACAATGGCCTAGTGATGTTGAGATAACAACTTCAGGTACTAGACGCGGCCGCTCTTACACCTGTGGGTGCGGCACTTTTAGTCTGGCCGGCAAAACTGTTGTGATTGGTGTCGCTCCATCATGAATTTGTCACAAGATGTTATGCTAGAATTCAACTGCAGTCGATACGACTTTGACAGCGATCCACCCGATGTTTCGCAACACTTTGACGGTAACAATTAAAATGTTTTTCTAGTGCTGTTTATCATTGGGATCGTGCATATCTCGTTTGTCACAGCCTTCGGTATCATTGGCCTGGGTATCGCTTATGGAGGCACTGCCAGTTCTGGACTGTTAACGCTTCTTTTCTTCATCCAAATTTGCAGTAACGTCAGGAAATGTCCGTGGGAATGGCAACGTTCTCTCAGCTGGATTGGTAAAATTCTTGGCTCATCATTTTTTTTTTGTTACTAACTGATTTTCTATGGTTGTTAGTTTCCATGCCTATGATAATATCTTGGCTCTCCTTAACGTCGTTTCTCGTTCCACGGGCTGGAAATCTATGCAGCATCGTCAAACAATCGTACATTAATTTACTCACACTTTCAATGAAAGTATTTAGAGAAACTAACCTTGATGTTTTCAGGTATATGCCGTTCATGTTGATGCACTTTCTCGATCTGGCACTAATGATTGACGGTGACGAAGAGCAAATTCTTAACACACTGATGGACAACCGAGTTCCCATGTCTCTTTGCGCATCACCTTGCTGTTTCTTTGGGATCTGCTGTAGGAGTTCAATCGTCACCAGGTGAGTCATTTGTTTAGCCAAAATACTGTCATTGAAATTTCAAAAATACCTTTCTTGATAGACGAGGATTCCGAGCTATGAGAAGAAGAGTGTACCAGGCACCATTGTGGCAATTTCTGCTAACGATGGCTGCTGTCGTTTTGGAAATAGCTGAAATTAATCAGTTTCTTCCCGAGGTAAATTTTTTAAGTCAAATATTCCATGTTCAGAACACAAATCTTTTAAATTTTTGAATGCAGTATATCGTGATGCCTCTGTTTCAAACCCTGGCTGGCCTGAACGTCCTAATGTGTATGTTGGGCAACTGGGGTTTTAACGTTATCGTCAAGACGTTTAAAGGATTAGAGAGATCAAATTGGAATCGTCGCATGGTAACCTTTCCCCATTTTCTCTTTCTACGTACCTACTGTGTTTATATCATTATTTACTATAACTCATGTTTTACGGTCGTGTAGAAAAAAGCCCACGCTTTGACTCTATTCATCGCTATCATGAAGCTCCAATTCTTTGTGCTGGGATTGCTAGTGGATTATACTGATTACATCCCATGTTCGCCACCGGCTGTTTCACCCGTTCATATGAAACAAAGTAGGTCGATCCAACCGGTTGCAATATGTCAGCCTAACTCACTTGTCAATTACTGTACATCGTGGAAAAAAAAACAGGAAATTAATTCACCATTAATTATAATACAGATATGGACGCTTTACTTACCCTAGCTGAAGCTCTGCTCTTTGGTCTCGTCTTCACATTCGTTTACCGAGTTCGCCAATGTGATATCGACCGGGCAATTAAAGGCGACGGCGCAGAAAGATCGCCAAATTTTTTTTTGATCCCCAATATGCAAACACATTAAAATGTATTCACGCTCAATCCCCTCAATTTTCTTCTTGCTAAACTAAAATCAACCAGATTAAACAAAAACGATTAGAAAACGAACGAAGCTACTTACTTGTTATTGTCTCCAATCGATATAAGTCCCACGCTTTGCATTTGCAGGTTACTTACAGTTTGATAATCTATAAGGGACACAAACCGGTTGGCTCTGCTTTGTGAAAGAAATCGTCGCAATAGCTTGTTTTTATTTAATAAAAATGTACTCTTTGCTCTACTTTCCCGTTGTTATAGTATCCACAAGATTTGTCCTTTCTCCGTTTTCTCCCATAACAGGCCGCTGTTGAGTCGAGAAGAACGCTAGTCAATCGCTGACGGGCAAACCGTTCACTTGTTTCACATCATTCAAGAATATTTCCTACCAAACAAAAACATTATTTTTAGTAATTCAAGCGCTAAAGGTAAACTTATCTCTAAATTTAATTACCAGTGAAGTCCATTAAAATTGCATTTAGGTTCGAAAATGTACGCATCGACGGATACTTCGTCGATAGAGAACAAAATGTACTATCATCATCATCAACTGAAGAAGATGAAACAGGGAAGGACAGAGCGCATCCGCAATTTTACCCGTCGTATTGATGCAGCCTTCATGGAAGCCTATGGATGTCGTGACGTTCCCGATCCAGATTACAATTTGTTCCGTCGTGGTGTGAAAAAAGATGTCCTTGTGCGAGGAATGCAACGATCCGTTTGGAGAGAATTGCATTCGTCCTACCTGTTTGAGCACATCATCGATGAAGATGTCTCCTGGCACGATTTGTGTGAAGCTGCGCAAAACGCTGAATGGATTGTCGACCTCATGCGAATCGGATCGGCCCGTTACGTCAACCCGCCAGCCGTTCCAGAGAAATTGATTCACAATTTCAGTATCAATCGAAACGGATTCGTTCGCGTTTACACTGACGGCATCTGTCTTCAGCAAGGGCATCCAGATGCTCAGGCTGGCATTGGCGTTTGGTTTGGGCGTAATCATAAATTGTAAACATTTAAATTATTAGGTACACGTTGTAAGTCTTAATAATGTTAACTTGATATTACCAGAAATGTGAGTGAGCCGTTAGATGACCGAGATGATACTTCTAAAAGTGCTGCAGAAATCCGAGCAGCCATCGAAGCGATTAAAATTGCTAAGGCGTGGGGAATCGGCCGGATGGCCATCCATACAGAATCCAAATACCTCCGCAACGTAAATGAAAATCTCATCTTTTACTGGATGGATAACGGCTGGAGGAAGACGACTGGAAATTTAATAAAACATCGGAAATTATGGCGTGAACTTCTATTTACTTTGGAAGAGATGGATGTAGAATGGAAGTACCTCAAAGGCCCCGGAATATACGACGATGGATCGTCAGCTGCTAAGCGATTGGCCCGGGAAGGAGCTGAACGTTATTGACACTACTTGTTTGTTTTTTGTTTAATCACTGTAACCGTGGACGAGCAGGACTCTTTTTCATTATTGTTTCTATTTGAATTATCAATATCAAAATGTAATAAATTGTCTGAATTAGTTATTACTTAGCGGCTAAACTAGTCTTAAAACTATTACGCTACATGCTAGATGGCGGCCTAAGGTGCCTAGATTTAACGTCCTGATAGTGTAATCAACAGATAAACACCGTTAAAACACGATAAGGTAGTTAGTTTTTCACTTCACTGACGATCGCGTCTTCAGATTCAAAGTTTTGCTTTTTACGCTGCAGGTAAGATTTCTAAATATTTTAAATTCATTTCCGCCCCATATTTAATATAACTCCGTAAATCAAAACTGGAATTGAAAGAGACAAGAACATTTTCTTGTCTCTGAGCTCCCATGTCATCCAAAAAGGGGAAAAAAAAGCAACGAAATGTAGAGAAAACAAGTATATGAGATAGTAGCCCAAAGATAACAAAGTGACGTCTGACTGGGTTCCGCTAGCACGCTGACTCATTCTTTTTTTTTCGTGCTAATAACTGACATTACAAAAATCTCGTTTTACCACTAGTGCACTGTGCTACTAATACGATGGCGGAAGCTGCGGTAGGACCCGCAGTTGCCCAGTTGACTGTGACAACGGTACCCGGTCAACAGTTATCGAGCCGGTTACCTTCGCAGATTGAGCAGACGCAACGACAGGTAGACGAAGTGGTTCAGGTGATGCGGAAAAATCTGGAAAACATCGAAGCTCGCGAGCGCAACCTGAACGAATTGGAACTACGAGCTGCGACGTTAGAAACCCAAGCGCAAGAATTTCATGTTGCGAGCGCACGAATTCAAAGGAAATTGTGGTGGAAAGATTTGAAATGGACGCTTATCGCCGTTGGAACAGTCACCACCATTATTATTATTGTAGTCGTTGTCCTCGCTGTACAGCTCTCTTAAAAGGATGGCACTAAACAGGGCACAGAATCGTTCCTTGTGATCAAGGCTATTGAAATTTGGAAAAAATGTTACACGTATGCCAATTTCGTTATTCTATTCGGTTTATCAAAATTTAAGTCAAAAAATGGCTTCTTATATAATACAATTACTCGAAATTAACTTTTTTGAATCGTTGTTTTGGAAAGAATTTTAAAACGGCAAATACGATGTGATCGAATATTAGATCTAACTATTTTTAACTGGTGTGCGAACAATTTTTTTTTCTGGGTATCGAACCCTCTCCCCCCTCAGGTACGGTTGCTGAACCAGAAAACCCTCATGTTGTAAATCACCAAATTTAGGTTGAGCAAAAATAACATTTAAACGTCAAAACAAATTGCCAACCCAAATAGAATGACACACAACAAAATCTGACTGGTCGTTGAATCTGTTGTAACTTTCTTTTACGGCGAAGCGCTAGAACATGGCGACATTGGCATCGTGCTCGCTTTCAAAGATTGTCCCCAAATTCGGCATTATAAAATTCCGTTAATTTATTCGTGCAACCGGTTCTTTGTCTTCCATTTACGATTTTTATTTTCCCCTAGTTTCGATAATACAATTTCTTTCTTGGTTTTCTTTTTTTAATGTCGTGCCAAACATGTAGATGCATATTTTGTTTTTCAAACATTTAATGAACTCCGCCCCCTGTAATCTCGGTTCTTGAAAACTGAGGCGTAACAAAAGCAAAAACGTAAACTTAAATAAAGATGTATGTCAGTTAGGTTGTCCTGCCCCCCGTGAAATGTCAACTTTCAGCTTTACGAACCCGAGGCGATGACGCAAACGGAATCCTACCCTTTCCTACGATGCCTTTAATGCGTTAAAACTATTTTTGCATAATATGGCATGTGGCCTAGCAGGGAATGGGACGCAATTCCAGAAATTTTACAAGCCCTTACTCCAGTTATTTCTCAAAGAGCTTTTTCTTCGTGAAATCAACCTTACTATTACTTTTCATTTCTCAAAAAAAAAAAAGGAGTGGGGTGAAAGCGCTTACCTGTCGTCTGAATGCGGTGAAAGCGACCGAACCAAAGTGCAAGTCCATTTCCATCGGGCAGCAAAATGCCAGTTTTTTTGACAAGCGAACAACTCGTTTGGCTCTTTCTGGTTACATCTCTAGTTTCCCTAGCCTACACGGCAACAGAGCGTAACGAAGCAATTAAACGCAGCTTTCACATTGAACCGTCGCAGTCATTTTTGACCGTAACAATTCCTGATGAAGATGACGTTACCTTAATGGATAGACTGGCCGACGATGAAATGACGACTAGAAAATCTTTTCTAGTGACAAAGCCGATGAAAGCGCCTCGTCAGAATAAACGGGTTTCCTCCTCCCTAGTGTCCGTTTTGAATCGATGTCTCAACAGACTTTTAACCCCACGTTTTCTTGGCCCATTTCTAATCTTTGCTGTCATCGTTAGTCTGTTGAACGGCCCACTTTTCGGACTCAAAGTGCTTCTCTTCTCCATCCAGTTCAATATCGTTTTTCCAACGTTTGTCTGCTTCGTTTCGGTGTGTACAACTCTTTAACGTTTGCATGTGCTAACTAGTTGTCTCCTGTTAATTAAGAGAATTTAAAATTGTTTTTATAATTAACAGGAAAATTTCAATCGTGATACTCATCAAGCAAGACTCTCCTAAGGATTCAGAATATTGTCATTCTTATTTGTAGATGTATGTCAATATTGTTAATTCTGTTTCGGGATTTTCCTAACTGTTATCCGTTTAAAACGTATCGTACCATTTCGGATGGTCTTTGGCCTGAGAGAAAAAAATAGATAATCAATTACTTACGCCGTTCAAAGTAAACAAGAATTCGTTCCGAATGCAAGCTTCCGATAAGTGACATTACACCGTATCGTCATAGCAACGAGAAGCTTAACTCGTGCATATAAATACGAGTGCGTGTGGATCAGTCAAAAACACCCAAGGCTTGTAGTAGTACCGTATACTAGGCGACCTTCAAGTTCGTGACTGCGGGCGCCGTCGTTCGTTTATTTCATTCCTGAAATACCAGCAACGCATGCACTGACGACACGGCCCATGTTGATGCTAGTCAGTTGTCGGTCTTCATAGTCTGTCGCAGTCGCTGTTGCTAACTGATCGTGTTGTTTTTGCACAAAATTTACACAATGGTCTCCATTTCTCAACAACAAGATTCAGGTTTCACTTTTCTTTTTCTCATTTCTCACTGCTGTGTATAGTTTTGTTGAGCTTGCACTAACGTAACAATGTTTTGGTTGTCGACAGCCAGTTCCAGAATTCTAAGACACCCGGAAGAATATGACGATAAAATTCCAAATGTAACGCTAGCCCAGTTTGTCGTGGACAGGATGCGTGAATTCGGAGACGACGTATCCTGCGTAATTGTTATAAAAATTTTAATTCAAAGCTTAAAGCCATAAATGTGTTAATCTACCAACAGTTGTGATGATATTTCTGTAAAGATTGATCCAGAGACGAAACGCACGCTGACGTACAATGAAATTGCCGACAGCACCTTGGCATTGGCCGCTGGATTTCAACTGAAATTCAATCTCAAACCGGGAGACATGGTAGCTGTTGCTTTACCCACGTGTTTGGAGTACTCCATTACAACCTTGGCATTGAATTTGTGCGGAGCGACATCCACTTTAATCAATCCGGCTCAAACAATTTGTAAGATCATCTTTTATAGTTTCACCTGTAATAATAAAAATATATAAGTTTTATTTTATAGCTGAATTGACACATTGCGTCCAGTTGACAAAACCTACATTATGGATTGGGACGGATAGCTTTGACAGTAAATTCAATCAACTCTATCCGCAAGTTGCCACCAGGCCGCCAATGATTTTATTGGGATCAGCGAATCGTGATGGCACCAACTGGGAAGATCTATTGACATCCGGACGCGGAAAAACCGTTCAATCGGTGGGGAACAATCCACTAGAATTGGTGGCTTTCATCCTGTTCTCAAGTGGGACAACGGGCGTCCCTAAAGGCGTCGCACTTACGAATTTGAATTACGTCGTAACAAGACGACAAAGCCAGTAAGTATCTTGAGGAAATTCGTGATCTGCTATCTATTTTATGTCGATTTATTTAATTGCATTAACAGAGAAACTACAAAATACCTGATACGAAATCCTGATGACGTCACTTTGTTTTTCATGCCATTGTATCATGCGGCCACACTCAACGGCCTTTTTGAATGTTTCATGCGCGGTCTTTGTTTCGTCCTCATGAACAAGTTCACTTTCGAAGGGATGTTGCAGTGCATCCAAGAATTCAAAGTTCGTAACAGATTTGATCAGTCTGCCAAATTTAAAATCGATATTATTAAAAATATATTCAAAATTAGATTAGTGTCATTTTCTTGGTACCAGCGATTGCAGTCCAACTTTTGAAACAGCCAGTAGAGAAATATTATGACCTCAGTTCTTTAAAGATGATGAGATCTGGAGCGGCTGCCATCAGCAAAGAAACGCTTCTCGCCTTACAGGAGAAGTTTGGCGTTCTTATTCTGCAACTTTACGGCTTGACTGAAGCGACGCTCTGTACCCACGGCAACACCTTCACGCATAATCGTGATGGAAGTATCGGTATCGTCATGCCCTTCTGCGAGTCCAAGGTTTAATTCTTGTTATTTCATTAAGTGGAAGCATTTAAATAAAAATACTTTACACAGGTTGTGGATCCAATAACGGATGCATCGTTGGGTCCTAACGAAGAAGGCGAAATCTGCGTAAGAGGCCCCATTGTAATGAAGGGTTACATTGGTAATGAAGCCGCTTCTAAGGAGACAGTCGACGCGGATGGATGGTTGCATACGGGTGACGTCGGCTACTATGACGAAGACGGCTTCTTCTACATTACAGACCGTAAGAAAGAACTCATCAAGTACAAAGGTCTCCAAGTGTCTCCAACCGAACTGGAGAAGATCTTGCTGAGCCATCCGGACGTGCAAGACGCAGCAGTGGCTCCTATTCCGGATGAAACAGCTGGTGATTTACCTCGAGCTTACATTATCAAGCGGCCCGGATCGACTCTGACGGAGAAGGAGGTTGCCACGTTTATAGCAGGTAAGTTTTTTTGTTTGCAGAAAAATAGTGGTGAAGTGTATACTTTATTTGTTTCTGCAGACAAAGTGAGCCCACACAAGCGTCTACGAGGTGGAGTCATCTTTGTCGATTCCATTCCTAAGACGGCCACGGGAAAAATCATGCGACGTGAACTGAAAAATATCAAAAGCAAATTATAGACTTAAGACCTAGTGCTTTTCTCCACAGTTGTGCCTATTGTCTTACAAATGACTTATGCCTTGTAGAAGTTGCTCACATGAAAATATATCTGTACCCATGAGTCTTGATTTCGCTGTTGGGAGTCGTTGAGATTGATCGTTGCACGAGCGGTTGAAGTTTATCAAGACGTAATTGATATCTGAGATAGATAAAGAAGCACGCAATGTTGTCTATTATTAACATACAAATACGGTCGAGTTAGTACGGAATATAGTGCTGTTATTGACTGACGTGACAAGCCACAGGCATAAAGAACAATGGATTTTCATCTTCCGCAATGGATTACAGCACCCAATAGCGTGACGCTATTCACTTTGGCTATTGTTGTGACCTGTGCAGTATTCTTCGCAATCATTAAAAGGATCAACTTCATACAACGGGTTAACAAAATACCTGGAATGTTTGGCGGGTTTACTTTTCTGGGCAACGCCACGACTTTTCTTGTCCCACCTGAAGGTTGTGTATAGCCTAAATTTTTATTTATACGTATTTCCATCTTTTCTTTTATAGAACTTTTCAGTCTGGTTATGGGATACGTGTACATCATGCGCTCTTGTGGTCCTGTACTTCGTATATGGGCTGGCCCGTTCCCGAATATTTTGCTGTTTACGCCCGAGGCGTTTGAGGTTAGATCTGTGTGAAAATAACAGTTTTTAAAATAATTGAACCGTCCGTTTTACTTTCATTTACATTTAAACTACGACTATGATCTACGCCTTTAATTGGATTATTAGGTTGTACTAAGCAACAACACGTTAATTGACAAAAGTCGCGAATATGGTTTTCTTCATCCTTGGCTTAATACTGGATTACTCACGAGCACAGGTACTGTGTTGAATTACTATTGATGAAGGCTCCATTAATTTGTGTAATTTGATTCGACAGGAAGCAAATGGTTTAGTAGGCGAAAATTGCTTACACCGACCTTTCATTTCAAAATTTTAGGAGATTTTGTGCAAGTTTTTAATGAACAGAGTCAAATTTTGATCGAAAAAATCAACGCAGCCGTGGAAACCCAAAAGGACGGTTTTGATATTTATCCATTTATAACAAGATGCACCCTTGACATCATCTGTGGTATTTGAGCTTAACACAATCTACGTCGAACACTGTATGGTAACTGGAACTTTTTAGAATCAGCAATGGGGTGCAAAATTGAAGCCCAAACTCACAGCAATGGCGAATACCCTCAAGCTGTTCATTCGTAAGACCTTTAATTGCATCAATTGCTGTTGTTGAGTGCTTAAATGAATTTGTTAACATAAAGGATGTGCCGAATTTTTAATGTTAGAGCAAGTCAACCGATGATGCAATCTAATCTCTTGTTCCATCTGTCTTCGTACGGCGCAGAGCAACGTAAAAATCTTAAAATCTTACATGCCTTTACGGATAAAGTAAGTTTGTCCTTGATTCGTGCGTTGTATGACATTGGCTCTTACCGTTTACTCTATCGTTCCAGGTGATTCAAAGTAGGAAGCTGGAACGGAAGCAAAATAGCCTACAGAAGAATGCCATTGACGTGGGTACCAATCAAGATGACAATTTCATTCCAGGTAGTTTTTCTTCTGAAAATTTTTTTATTTGGGACATTATTATCTTGAATTACGACTAATACTCTTCCTTTACCTTAACAGCTAAGAAACGCTTGGCTTTCCTTGATCTTCTTATTGATGCTTCAAACGATGGGATTTTGCTAACCGATACCGACATTCGTGAAGAAGTCGACACTTTTATGTTCGAAGTAGGTAAACGAAACTCAATTGCTAATGTTTTGCTATGCACCATTTCTTCTTTTTTCCCCTCAAGGGTCATGATACGTCGACAGCTGCAATTAGTTGGTCTCTTCTTCTCATTGGGAGTCATCCACATGTTCAGGTTACTGCAATCCTTCACCAATCCTCCTAAGATACGCCAAAGTTACGTTATTAGATGTTTGCAATTTTCATAGGAATTAGTCTGCGAAGAACTCGATCGCGTGTTTGGGAATTCGGATCGTCATGCTACAATCAATGACCTAAATGAACTGAAATATCTCGAATGCTGCATTAAAGAAGCTCTGCGCTTGTACCCGAGTGTTCCAATAATGGGTCGTCAGCTGAGCCAGGATACTATCATACGTATGAACAGAATTCGTTGACCTCTTACCCAAAAACAATTAACTAGAGCTGCTGTGTCTATTGGTCAACACTAGATGGATATACCGTACCCGCCAACACAACAGTGTTACTTTTTACCTATATTCTTCATAGAGATTCTAAACACTTCCCCGATCCTGAGCTCTTTCAGCCAGGGCGGTTCTTTGAAGAGAACAGCAGGGGACGTCATCCATATGTTTACGTTCCATTCAGTGCGGGACCACGAAATTGCATTGGTATATTGCTGTTACTTTATAAGCTGTAAAATTCTATATGCGACTTTCTTTTTTCACCTTGCAACATTTCAGGGCAGAAATTTGCGATAATGGAGGAAAAAGTTATTTTGTCAACAATTTTGAGGAATTTTCACGTGAAAGCTCTGGACCAGAGGGAAAACATTGTTCTTTTGAACGAAGTAGTGCTTCGTCCCCGTGACGGAATAAGGCTTTGTTTAACCTCCAAAAAATATAAACAATAACTTTTAAATGGTTGAATTTAAATACATTTTCGTCAACTGGGTTCGCTGTTCTATTGCCACGTGTCTTTTTGCACATTATCTGGAGGGCATTTCTGGTTTTTCAGTTGGAAAAACGTGGCTTGTGTTCAGAGCCGTAAGGCAAATGCAACCAAACAACAAAAGGCAACATGTAAACGTTCCTTTAGGGGAAATAATTCAAGAATTATCGCAAATTGCATCAGAAAGACGTTCAAAAGTTACATGTGCTAGAAAAACTTTTAACCACATGAAAACTAATGAAAAAATGTCTCATCAAGGATACTAGGCCATAGTTTTTAATATTAACGGTACGAAGTACCATAAACAGTTCGTACAACCACACATATTGAAATTTAATTGATAAGGGAATATTTGACAACTCTTAAAAGGCAAAAATCACAGGATGTTTCTAATATAATTGGATACGAGTTAACTGAACGGATCGAATAAAAAATGTCTCGAAGTTACGGGTACATGGGATTTTCACGATTTTTTTCTCTTAGCCTAGTTTGCACGGATAATAATGGAAAGAATAAGTTTGGCTATACACAAAGAACGCTTCAAATAGGGAAATTCATAGAAACAAGGGAAAAATTCAACTTACTTTAGCAAGATTGAGTGGGTTTTTCTGGGTTACGATTCACAACGAATTGGTGTCTTCAACTGCGATGTTCTCGCATTTGCGAGGTACTGTTCCAACTTCTAGAACGTTGTGTTTCAAACATCAGCTTTTCGCCACCACGTGCAGTTTAAAGAAAAAATTACCCCACCTGGTAGCGAATTAGCGACCCCATCTGGCGGTTTCAACCTTATTGAACTTGAACATGCTTCATTGCTGGGGCAATGTTAGACCATGGCTGGGGTGTGGGACTGTGGGTGACTGGTTTTCATGGCATTCATGGGTTTTGATGTCCAAGATTTACAGTGAAAACATATTTACATAGTAAACGGAACTGCACGAATTTGCCAAGGATTTGAAATTCGACTTCATTTTTGTTCGCCAGCAACAAACTATGCGAACCTAACACGTTACTTTGTGTCTACAAATTATAATACGCCAAACCGAACACCGAACGTAACCACACGTCCACACATGCAAACATCGACACGCCAGGCCAGACACCATGCGAGAAGCGAGATGCGACGCGTAAAATTTGAATTTGTGTTCCGTGGCTAGGGCTCGGCCCCGGTTTTTGAAAACCCGGTTTTCCCCCGGTTTTTCCAAAAAAAAACCCCCAAAAAAAAAACGGGGGTTTTTTTTTAAAAAGGGGGGGGGGGGGGGGGTTGTGAAAAAAAAAAAAAAAAACCCCCCCCAAATAAAAAAAAGAAAAAAAAAAAAAAAAAAAAAAAAAAAAAAGGGAAGAAAAAAAAAAAATTTTTTTTGGAAAAAAAAAAAAAAAAAAAAAAAAATTAAAAAAAAAAAAAAAAAAAAAAAAAAAAAAAAAAAAAAAAAAATTAAAAAAAAAAAAAAAAAAAAAATAAAAAAAATTTAAATAAAAAAAAAAAAAAAGGGGAAGAAAAAAAAAAAAAAAAAAAAAAAAAAAAAAAAAAAAAAAATAATAAAAAAAAAAAAAAAAAAACCAAAAAAAAAAAAAAAAAACAAAAGAGAGGGGGGGGGTTCCGTCAAAGCTCGAAAAAAAACTCTATTGGCAACCTTGTTGGGGCCTTGTTGCAATCCCGAATAGCAGACAGAATAGATGTCAATAGAACAAATGTCATCGATCGAAGCTCCGACTTTTACAGGAAAAATAAAAAAAACGTGACAAATTTAGTGTGAAATTTGTGTTTTTTTCACCCAAGACAAAACAAATAATAGTCAAGCTCATGGGTGCGTCGTGGTCTGGTAAAGGCTCTTGGTTTAGTTCGACCAGCCCAGCAAAAGAGGGAAAAACGACAACCAATGGACAATACCAGAAGCAACCAAGATTAGATCCTCGTAGACTTGCTTCGCAATTCGTTTACACCAGGAAAGGGTAAGCCACGGAATGGGTACATATAATAAAGTTTAAATGTTCGTTTTTAACATCCTCCTTTATTTTTCTAGATCTATGTATTTTGATGAAGATGGTGACATAGCTCATGAATTTTACGAAGAGATAAAGGTTGAAAATTCACAGACAACAACCATGAGAAGGAAACTAGGCAATCTGAGGCCTCAGGCAAGTCCAGTTTTTATGATTCATGAAACATAATTTACTTATCATTCAATTGTTCAGGGCACAGTCTACTATCCTAACCCAAGGCTACATGTTGATTTTCCAATACCTATGTACTCCCCCATTGAAAAGTAGAATTTTTTTTTCTCATGTAAATAATCAGGGTTAGACTAAAAGTCCCATGTGTGTATGTACCTATAATCTAATTTTTTTGTGTCATGAAAGATATGTTGTATCTCTTATTTAGCTGTGCACAGCAATTTTTTTCCTTCAAAGCCTTCAGTCAGGTTTAGTGCACATGCTGACTGGTGTAGCAGCTCTCCAATTCATATTTGAACTGTGTAAAGAGCACTATTAATATAGGACAAAATTAGTCTGTTTGAGAGAGTGAACTTCATAGGTTGACCTTATATAACATAGAACTTGGTGGAACTGATGTCCTCCCATTCAGCTACAGATTGTAAATGATTTTTCATATTGGCCCTTCTTTTTTCAATGATTTTTATGGATGCAGAATAGCAGTGCTGAGTTCTTGAATCCAACTCAAATGCTTTTCTAATCATAAAGTTTTTAAATATACGACGTTTTTCAAAACAAGAACTGAATGTTAGTTTACAATTTATAATATTACTCCGACGATAAATTCATTTGAATTTTAAATCAAAATAAATCAACTGTTATTTAATGTCAAAAGAGTCAAGTAACAGAGAGCTACCACGAACCCGTTGGGCTCGCCTGCTAGTGCCACTAAAATTATTAAATGTAAACAGAAATGGTAACGGCATAATATTACTTGAAAGAAACACATTGTCCTTAAGTTCTATTGTTCCAGATCAGTAAACGAAGATGGTGGGACTATTTGCTTGGAATGGCTAGTCAACGCAAGACGCTGTCGCAACTTCCAAATTAATTTTGCATATTGCTGCGATTTCTGCAAAATAAAATTGAAATACGAAACCAATATGATTGTAGTAGTCGATAGCAACTAGATTGAAAGCAACAAAAATTATACCTTTTGGTTGATTTTTAATGAGGTTTCAAGTCGTTTCACTTGAGATTCGGCATTTTGTTCCGATACAGCGAGTTGACTTTGTAGCTGCGTGACCTGTTCTCGCAAGTCACTCACCGTCTGAAGCATCGTTTCATTCGCGATGGCTTGACCGGAGCGACTTATTTCCAGTTCTTTCAAAAGAGTTTCATATTGCTAGGAAAAAAATGCATGTAAGAAGTTATTCGTTACAGTTGTTTCATTCAATAGGTTACCTCGGCAGAAGATCGCTTGTTGCGATCCAACTGCTCAGAAAGTTCAGTCTTTTCTTGTTCCAGAAATTCTATAGCATTTTTTAATCGTTTCTGGTCCATTTCCAATTCGTCAAGAGATCGAATTCGTTCGCTCAATGTTTGATTATTGGACGTCAATCTGTTCAATTCTGATTCCAGACTAGTCTTCAAATTGCGCTCTAAAATCAATTGGCTCTGGATTTCGGCATACTTGCGAGAAGTCTCCATTTCGTTTTGAAATTTTTCCTCGAGTATCGCCTATTAAAAGCTTATTTTGAAAAAAATATACATAAAACACAATTTTATCGAACCTTTCTCTATTACCCGGTACTTGTTTTCTGTTGCAATTTTGATGTCCTGCACCTGAGTATTGACTTCGATTTCCTTCTTACGTAACTCTTCTTTGGCCACTGTAAGTTCTTTTTCATGAACACGCAATTTGTCAGAATGGTGCTGGATTTTCGAACGTTCTTCCTCTAATTCAACTTTCAACGCTTTTTTTTCAACGGCAAATAATAAAGTCATCAAACATAGTAAAAATGACGAGTGTTGTGTATAGCATACCGTGAATGTGTTTTTTAAATTCCTGAACTTCAAGGTTATTTATTTGATCTTTATACTCCACATCTCTTTTAAATTTATCGCATGTCTTTTCGAATTTTATTTCGAGCGCAAACACGCTATTCCTCAGTTTGATTTCATTATTTTCGGCAGCTTGAAATGCTAAAACAGCCTTTTCTTTTTCACGTAAAGCTTCTTGCATGCTTTTTTCGGCAGCATCGCACTTAGCTTGAAGCTTAGTGTGTTCGCACTGTTTGGCGAAAATTCATTAAGCTACCTAGTACATTTTCAGAAACGCTATTTCTTTGCACATACTTCAAGGTTGCGGATTTGCATGATCAACTCCCCACGATCTTGTCCGTGCTGAACTTTAAGGGTGTCTAATTGCGATGACAGTTCACTTTTATCCCAACAGATTTTATCCAAAGTTTCTTTAAGTTTCTGCAGAAATTAATTTTAGGTAAAAAATATAAAGTAATAGTGCATTAAAGTCTTACTGTAATGGTAAACGAGAGCAAACTGTTTTCTTGTTTTAATAAGTCTGTTGTTTTCCGTGCTTTTGACGTGGCTTTTATCACTTGGCGAGCAATTACTCTCCGTTCATGGTCGGACTGGGCACACTAAACGAGAAAAAATGGCTGATGACCAGTACCTTCACGCTTTAATAGTAAGCTCCACTATATACTCGATCTGCTAACATCATGAGATCTCTTTGATGGTCTTGTTCATCTGTCTTTTTGGTCTTCTCAATATTTTTCACCAACACTGATGTTTCTAACTGAAGATTTGATAACAAGACTTTTGTTTGTTCAAGTGCATTTTCTGTTGATGTAATCCTTGAAGCATAGTGCTTGTCATGACAGAGTTTCTCCTTCAGAGATTCATTGATGGTTCGAAGCTGTAACACAAAAACCTTATAGTTAATTATGAAAAACTTATGATTTTTTCATTCAACCTCTTCTTGTAATGATAAAATGAGACAATCTTTGCCTTGCAATTGTTTTTCAGCATTCTTGAGTTTTCGTTTAATCACTTCATTAGGTTCTTCAGGTTTATATTCTTTAAACTTCAATATATCATCATTAAGCCTTTGATTTTCAGCTACGATCCTTTGAAAAAATTTTAATGATATTTTACAATAGGGTTGTTATCGTGCATCACAATGGGGCATTACTTATCATATTCAATTTTGAGTTTCATAAAATTTGCCTTAAACTGTTCTGAGTGTGATCTTTCTTCCAGAAGTAGCCTGGATAAGTCTTCCATCGTAGTTGATGCATGAATCTATTTCATCTTACTCTCTCCGTCATAATTCATAAATCTAGACTAAGCCACCAAATCGTGTGTAAAAAATATGTAAATAACACGCCGAAACCGTGGAAACTACCTAAAGTGAGGGATGCATGGGACGATGACACCAGTCTGCTACAGCTACACAAATGATTGCGGTGGACCGGTGGTTTATGGCGCGCAAGGTGATGTCTACCTTAAAATAAACATACTATACGCACCACTTATTCATGGGCTCTCGCATTAGCGTAACAAAATTATAATGTAACACAACCCCCAAAATAATTTTGACAATAGATTACGTCATTTGCGTCATGAAAAAATAATTTACACTGACTCAACAGTCAACACACACCTGTACCCCACTTCCGCCGCGCCCCGCACTTTACGCAGCATCCACTATCTAGAACAGGGTGAAAAATGACACCTGCAAAGTGGTGCCATCTATCATTGAACATTTCATTATTGATCAACATTTTAAAACGAAATCTTATTTCGGTAAGCACAGGAAGTTCAAACAAAGAATCCAAACGAAATATAAGTGTATTGAAGAGACCTCTCAATGGCAAATAGTAATAGATTGAATGCACGCCGAGAAAAAAGCAACAGTATTTAACACTTCAAAGTGTTTGGTACAAGAACGAAAATTCCTCTAGATTTTTCAGCAAAAGGCCAACAAAAAAAAAACAGCGATTTAAATAAAATAAAAAGTGATTAAAAAAAAACTGTGTGCATTTAACATTGACCAGAATCAGACTGAAGTACCGAAATAGGTAAGCATGTATACGCAGACTAGAAATATGATCAATTACGACGATAAGTCACCACCATAGTTAGTGGTCGAGAATTTTGGTTTGTGCTGGGATTCGGTAATTCACTCGGGATTTTCGCGAGTGTAGCCGAACTCGCCGTCGTCATATCAACAAACTGAGATTGTACCATGTATGGATAATTACTCGACTAGGTTTCAAGCATGATACAGTCTTTCTTATGAACGAATATAGGGCTCTGAGGAGATATGAAAGTTACTTGACGTGTTTGTCTCGGGAGCTTTTCCTCCGCATTCCGTATCAGGCTGAGTCTGCCCAATGATGACGCTTGACGATTGCTGGGCTATGACAGTTTCATTCTTTTTCAATCTAACGAGATGAGAAGCATAAGAAATAGTTAATAAAGCCAAATATGAATACCCGTAATAAAAACAAAAGTTTACTTTGGATGGTTCTGGTCATTTAAATCACCGTAAACAGATGCGCTGCTGCTAGATGAAGCGGACGACGTGACATCATAGACCGTCCCGTAATAATCTCCAGTTCCAGCCGTTGCGGGAATGTTAACATAATTGGTGCCTGTAGTCGGTGTAATTACCTGTGGAGACTGCTGGTGTTCTGAAGAATAAAATCCACTCGAACCCACACCACCAGAAGTGGAACAGCTATGTACTTGGTGATGAATGACATCCGTACTGAAATCCCGCCGGATATGATACGCTGCGTGTTGATAGGCTGCATTGTATGATCCATTAGTGTACTGCTCTGCAGCAGTTGTAACATCGCCAAAACCCGTGCTAGGGTAGTAGCTTAGTTGCTGAAACGAAACCCGAACATTATGATTTGTGTATCTAATTACCAAATTTGCGTTAATTTAGTACTTGATGGGAAACTGCGGGTGGCGTGTTACTAGCCGGATAGCTATTATAACCTCCGGTGTTTGTGGGCCCACCGCCACTAGTGAATTTATAGCCATTGGCTAATCGAATGTTAGTTGCGTAGTCATAACTGGTGAACGTTTCATCCGACGTTCCAGTGTCGGAAGTAGATTCGGTGGGCAAACTGTTGTAACCATTGTTGGTTGTAGCGTTGTTGACCACAATAACCTGCTGCTGTTGGATATTGGGGCTGTTATTTTCCATATCTGCCATCAAAAGACAAATGAGTTACTTGTATATGGATCGAAAGTTAATGTACTTACGGCTTGTTTCTTCTGTCACAACATCAGCATAGTGTGGTTCGCCCACAGTCAGATGTCTGTTGCCGGAGGATGGGTGATCTGAACCGAGACTATTGAGTTCCGGTGAAATATCAAGGTTTGCAAAAACAGTGGCAAGAAACCCTAAATGATTTTGATTCAATTGAAGTGTTAAAAAATGATATTTAACAAACAATAAAATTTTGAAGAAAACCTTCATAATCAGTGTCAAGGTATTCCGGCGGAATGTCGAGTGTGATGTTACGCATGAGCTCACGGGCTCGGTCGTCAACGTGCAACAACTCGACCAGGTACAAGAAATAATCGTCCACCATAATGCGCATCAAATGGAACGTTTCTATATAATATAACAAAACAAACCATCCAGAAAAACGAATGCAGAACAATATGTTATAGAAAAAGAAAACAATCGAATGTTGCGCGGCAACTAACCGAATCCGGCAGCGGTCTGTGCGGTCAACTCACGCAGCAAACGGCCGCTAAAAGCCATCCATACAAGAAGGAACTGGCGGATCGAATGACGTAGCGAAGAGGCGGGTCTGCTGCGATGATGGCCGCGCTGTTGGAGGACGCAACGATCCACAATCGACTCCACCCATTCAGTATAGGCTTCCAACGGCGCTTGCTCCGCTAAAAGGCGCTCAAACTCGCCACCAACTGCGGACATATTTGAAAAGAGAAAACACTTTCAAAGACATGAAAATAGGAAATTGATCGACAGTCAACTTACAGGCGGCCACGAATTCGACCGTAGCGGGATTGATGGATTGCGCCTCAGTTGACCGACGCTTACGGAATTGTTGACCCTGATCGTTCAAATGAAAATTGCTGGCCGCCTGTAGGGCACTTTTAGTCATGGCGTGAATATCCTGACGTTGCCAGTCGTGAAGTAAAACGCTATTCACTTGCGGGTCGTGTAATGCCAACCGTACGGTCCCAAACAGCTGATTCAGCGAACTTTGTCGTCGTAGCATGTGACAAAAATGCCGTGCCACTGGTAATGCAACGAATACCCCCGAAAACAAAAAATGAAGATTGTTTTTTTCTGTTTAAAATATAGAAATTCTTACGATCGATTTTAACGGCACGTAGATTTTCCGGCAAATCGTCCAAAGCAGCTTGAAGCCAAGACTCCAGTTCGGACGCAAATTTGCGAATCATCTGGATCAAATTCTCCGGCAACCCCTAAAATAGATCGATAATCGCACGGGGCAAGGCAACACACATTCATTGTTACTTTAGGTACTAAGCATGTCCCATTTCAATTGATTTCACATTACTCGAATGACAGAAGACATGAGGATGCTGCAGACGGAGCGGTAGAGGATGGAATCGCAAACGCCGACAATATTGACCACCACGTGACTTCCCAGGACGCCAACCAAGTGAGGCGGCATGCCTTGCCAATAATGCAAGAGGAATGTTTGCACCTTATCGTTTAAAAAATTTTTTTTTTTAAATTCTTCTTTTAATAATTTAATCATAGATTATTAGAATGAATGAAACATACTTCCTGGAAGCTGCCACGGATAATTGTATCGAGGAGTCTCTGACAGTGTGCGCGATACATGACGATAAACGTGGCAACACGCTCTTCGGGCACGCCCCCGCTGATACCGCCAGGCGGTAGACACAAGTCACGTAAATTAGGGAACTCTGGTAGGCGGGTGGCCAGCGCAGCGGCTGTGGCTGCTTGAGCCACCGCAACTGATACAGGAATCCCTCCGCCAACGCTTTGCGATGAAGATGACGAAGACGTTACAGATCTTGAAGACGATGGCATTCCTGCATGGTTCCCAGCACACGAGGAAGGCATCTAACAGTAAGTAAAATAAATAAAATAAAGTTTTTGCTAGAATGAAGGCAAACTTTGTATACGCTTTATTACCTGTCTAAGGTGATCTTTTCGAATATCTTCAGTCCTGTTAGGAAAAGAAAATTATGTTCATACACTTCGTTTATCAACTCAAAAGTTTCCATCTCCAAGATAAGGGGACACGAAAGTTACAGTAGAATATGTTATGTCGTTTTTCTTTTTTTATACACATCCAGCGAGATTGTGTAAGGGGAGGAAAAGAAATGGATTGAAGGATGGCTTGAAAAATAAAAAAAGAAGGAAAGTGTGCACGGTGGGGGAGAAAGAGATTCACGGAGGCTTGATATAACAAGATGGCTGCTCTCACCTAGGCAACCAACGACACATAAACGCACAACTACTTCGTCATACGACAGGAAAATACAGGAATCGAAAGAAAATCGGTCTTCTTCGTATGATAGATACGCTTATTATAGGACTGATTTAGATCTCCTTGTCTGTGATGACAGCCAGACATCAGATCACAAGTCGATCAAGTAATAAAAGGACTGATGACAGGAAAATAAAAATAAATTATCTAGAGTTTTTTTAAAATGCACTCACGCTTGCAACCCTTTCTTTGAGTAGACTAACTCATAATAAGCCGAGTTCTCCCGGATGGCGATTCCGTAATAATGATAACGCGATTGACCTCTAGTTCCTAAACGCCGAGTCGTCAATTGCGGAAACTGCTGTCGGATAATCTAAAATGAATTCATTCAAATAAATCATATTGTGTCTTGCATTCAGTTGATTTGAGAATGAATTTAGGTTTCTTACTTTGCCAAACGAGGCGGCATTGACGGGTGTCATGCCGTGCTTAGAACAAAAGTCGACATAGTGAAGGTAGAGTGTATTGCGTGGGACGCAAACTCCTTGTGCCATTTCGTAATTTTCTTCCAGCCAAAGAAGAGTAGCCGGCGTTGAGTGGGGTCTCATTTGAACGGCCGTCAGAGGCGGAGGAAGTTGAGTCGTTTGATGGTGATGATGATGCCCGCCTCCAATGGCCGTCCCCGTTGAAGATGTGGTTCTTTGGTGGTGATGGTGTACCGATGATTCTTTCCGGTTGAGCATCATTTCTATCGCATCGATGAAACAATCATATATTTTGTTATCTAGCTTTCATGGAACTGTGACGAAAGAGATATGCGATTTTTATAATCGAATTGACCGAAGAAGAGAATTTAAAAAAACCAGAACATGACGGACACGGTAGGGTAGGAAATCGAATTGACTACATGCATGCTGGATCGGTTTAATCACATATACCCCAGCATTATAGACGACAGATACAGAGTATTGACACGGTAAAGAGTAGCTAATATCACAGTTGAATGGCTGTCAATCAAGAAGCGGCCACGTGCCCTTGTCGGCGTATCATTCCAAACATTCGATCCCACGCGTGCGAGCCCCTTCCTCACATCTACCAGTACAACCCTCCCAGTTCCCCCCCTTTTTTCATATACAGTGTTTCAATTACCTGTTACCGTCCTTATCTGATTTCATCGACGATCAATAATTATTACTACCAGGTGTGCCACAAAGCAAAATAATAATTATGGGCGATATTTTTCAAGTAGGAAGGTCATCTTGTTCTGTAACATTGAGACTTTTTTTTTCAAATGCAACATTTCCGTACAGTACTAGTTGGGATTATTCAGTTCAATAATTTCAGAGGGGTTCCATACTACCCTCAGTCTCTATTCAAAGAGTCACTATGTAATGTACAACTTATTTTTCTCTTGACTGTAGTATTAGAATAGAGTTCTGTTTTCTGGGTATATCTTAGAATTCTGATGATCGACATAGTCTATATACCTGTTGTAAGGGGGAGGGAAAAAAGGTGAAAGAACTAGAGAAAACCAATATCCGCCATCATGGTATAAAGCATGAGCTGCTGCCGTATGATATATGAAAAGGTGAATAAGGGAGAGCGAGATTCTATTGAGACAAGAATTTCGGCATGGCTTCTCTACTCTTTCAGCATGTATACTATAGCGACGCTGTATTCAGTCTACCTATTGTTTGGGTTTGAAGCCCTCCCCCTTCTGTAGTAGGCTATACTATAGCGACGGAAGCCTTGCTGTATCGTTTTCATGGTCAAATATAACAAACAACGCAAAACGAGGCCTGCTGAATATGTACCCAGCCCAGCTGTGATAAATCCGAGATCAAATACTTTCGCGTTTAATGTTAGAAAACATCCTAACGAAGAATTAAGGAACCACAGAAGTGTGGTAGATTTAAAGCTCTCATTTATATTACAGGTTCCCTTGGCTACCGAAGGATTTAAGAAACGAAACAACCGCCCACGATATTATCTTTAAAGATTAAAAGAGAAACTTTTTTTTCCATTTCTGCAAGTCATAAAAAAAAAAACTTGTTTTAAGTCGGCCATCCAAAGTCTTGTGACACTTCGACGTCGATTCCAAGTGGCTGACTGATGCTTCGCGAGCTTCATTACAGAAGGAGACACAAAGTTATCAACATGAAAAGGGAGAGAACGATGCGAGAGGGACGACAAAAAGGAGCTCGTTAATTAGTTCGTTTGATCAGGTTACGTTTTAGATAAATAGGAAAGGAGCAGTTTTGGATATCCAATACGGCTTCGCTTTATATAATATGCGCCAAACGACGGCTAGACTGTGGCAGCGTATAATTGGTTGGAAAACGTCTCTTTATATTCGTTGCTCTTGCGCTTTTTAAGAAATAAATATATCAACATTTCTAGTTATAAACAGCTATCCAAGCAATTAAAAGTCTTAATGAGTTGGTGCGCAACTTGTCAGTCACAATCAAACCGACTTTTCCACAGCTTCGCTTTTGTTTCAAGCTCGTTTTGACTTGATGACTTCGTTAATATGGTTCGACCGAAACCTTTTACCTACGCACGGCGACACGCGCACTTCTTTCTTTTGTTTGCATCTTTTCGAATAAAAGCGGAATAAAAATAACACGTGCAACAACTAACCGTCGTAATTGCTGCCGTTGCTGGTAGACGAAGTCGACATCAGGATCCGCGTCTCCATCATCAGGGGGCAATCAACAAATCTGTGCCGCTTGGATTTAATGTACCTGTAATTAAACAGAGTTGAATTATATTGATTTTATTCTACTTTTATTCACTATGGCATCTGCTCTTTTTTTCTAGATTTTTTTGTTTTGGGATACTCGTCTCACGTGATGTTACGGAACATATATACAAACGGGGGCTTGTAAGGAGGGTCGGGGATGAGTATCGGTAACAGTGAACCTGCGGGAGGTCTCAAGGTGCCAAACATTTGAGGACTTTCACAGGAGCACTCTGAATGATGACACAAACGGGGATTTTCGGTAGTCAACTACCTACTTATCTATTACATTTAGGAGCGATAATCTCTCAGTTAGAAAAGAAGCAGATCGTCTCGTCATTAGGTTGAGTGGAAAAACCAGTCAACAGCAGATCCTTTTTTTTTCCCTGTCCTCCTTTTTCTGTTGCAAATCCTCTTGTAACGAGTTAACTGATGCGGATAAATACAATGTACCAAATCCAGGTGCGACGTAGGGTATCAGCCAATAGGAGGGTGGATAGGAAAGGGCATTAGTTTTGATATCCTGTCCATTTTTACGAAGTAAAGACTATACGCAGCGATGGATAAAAGTGGAATCATTTTTCATGCCCCAGAGGTCAATAAATTCGTAGGCCTGCACAAATGGACATCATAAAACATCGAGCACATAATAGCAGTTAATACAATTGGCGTTGATTAGGTTTGGCGCAGATAGGCTCGGGGAAGCTAATTATCTATGAAACGATTAAGTTCTTTGCAAACAACAGCCGACGGATGAAGCAGTTACCTATTTTTAGGCCTCGTTAACTCTGAAACTTTGGAGAATGACACCTATGCGATTTCGGGACAATTAGTGTACAGGTGTCTGGTTTAATTAGGTTTCTGAAGACTAGAACTTTCGCACAACTAGAATGAACCCAAACTTTGAGCGCATCATACGAAAAGTTTCGCATAAAAAGACTGACCCACCCAAAATTGTTGCATAATGAAAAACGCCCTGGAAAGATCCGGATTGGAACACTTCCATAAAGAGTAAAACAATCTATCGCCATGAAAAATGTTTTACCTACAGCAGGTCAAGATGTTTACGTAATATCCTGTTCGAGTCTAAAATGATGTAAAACTGATAACTCACCTTGGTTCGATCAATCGAGGGTGAAAAAACTCGAAGAATCACTTTTGCAGCTGAGTTGTTTTACTCGGCGGTATGTTGTTTGGTTAAGAGTTTGTTCCACGACGATGTGTTCGCTTGGCGACCAACTTTTTAAGGACCGAATCGGGAGTGGGTATTTGATTGCGGGATTTCCGGATCACGTTTACGATCAGATTGGACGATTCCGAGACTATTTGTAACCGTTCACCCTCCCCTCCACCTTGCATGTTTCCCTCCAAAAACTCCTCTTGACTCTCGTCGTCTATCAATCATGATGTGCAGAAGACCCTTTCACGTTAGACGTGGTAAAGGTGACGTCAGGAAAGTGACGCGCAGGAACCAATAGGGAGGACGACCCCGCCCATGGATTCGATCCCACACTAGTCGAGGAGCGGGCGGAGTCGACGCAGCGGCAACCAATCAGGAAAGCTCACCTCTGTCCTTCTTTTCCCTGTTAATCCTACCCGTGTAAAAGCCCGTTGCATTCGACCTCTCTCTCCTAGCGGCGGCTCTGATAGTTGCCGCAACGTATCGCGTCGGTTTTCTGGTTGGCGTCTTTGATGTAGATCGATGATCACAAAACTCCCGTAACTGCTTCAGCGTCGACGTCTTTTCTTCCACCCCGTCGATCCCCACCTCATTCCGCTCTACTTTTCTTCTTATTCTCCACCACTACTTGATGGGTGGATGACAGACGCACTTTACTATGTCGAGCGTGTAAAGAAAAATGGGGATCAACTGACGTTGGATTTTGCTGAGGCATGGCAGGCGTCTGTTAAAAAAGAACAAATGTAAAAGAAAAACAAATCACAGAGCAAGTCATGTGGGTTTACCGCCGGGATTCGGTGACATGTCAACTGGTGTAGTTATCCTATATTCCAAATGGCAGTGGGAAAGTTGTGAGCGACGCAGGAGGGTGGAACTTTTGGCGGATGAGCTCATCAATTGGCGTCAGCCAGTTTCTATAATAGTGACTGTCAGTATCAGTTTGTTTCCAGCCCATCACAAATAAAAAACTGTTTTCATCTACTTTCTCTATCCTGGATAGAATTTATCGGGACCAACTTATTAATCGAAATAGATAAATGCTTCCCTTTTACATTGAACAGTTACAACTTTGTTCTTTGACGTACATACTACAACTGGATATTGCCAACAAAAATTTATAATTTCTTTTTTATATATAAAATGTTTTTAAAAATATTTTAGTACTACGAACTGGAAAATGGGAAAAGGAAGAACGGGGGGAATGCTGTGTTTTATTTCAAGATTTTTTACCTTTCAAAGAGACCACTTTCACGCTTAGATGCATCTGAATTGATGGGCGGGAGGGAAAGGGCCATTTCTTTATTTCCTTTCTTTTTTTTTCCTAAGGGGTTTGTTGTTGATCGCATCATTTTTCGCTGATCGACTTCACCTTGCCACCTCCAACTGGAGCTCAGCAGCCAAGAATAATGACGTGATACAACACTTGAAGTCCGAAGAGGCTCCATGAAAGAAAATATTTTTAAAAAAGGTGCAAAACAAGTAAACTGAAAGAAACTAAATGGGAATGCATTTACATACCGGTCACCACACCTATTGTATCCAGTCTTCCCTAGATTCAGTCCTATTCAGATAAATGACAATGCCTTGACAAAGTCATTTCTTCAAACACAAAAATACTTGCATTCTACGAAGATAAGAAAAAAAACAGATAAACAAGAGAAAAAGCAATATCAGACTGAAGGATGGGTGCGCAAAACGGGGCAATAAAGTTCACCTTACTTGCAAGGTAGTTGAGTGAGTCTTCTCATTATTGGGACAGGAGGCTCCATAAACCCTTCTTTACCAGCAGGGCCTTCATTGACTGCATTGGAATCATTCAGCCATGAGATAGACGAAACGTATACATATTTTACCTTTCATAAATCGAAGAGGGCGAGTTTGTCTCGAGTTGTACTCTATTATGTCTCTACAAAAGTAAGACGTCCCTTCCGTTTCGGATACCACTGCAATACACATGCCCAGACACGTAGGCTGTCGCCACGCCTGTATAGGTGGGTATCGAACCACGTGTTAGATCGCGAGGTGAATCGTTTCTTTTGAATTGGTTAAGAAGTTGAGTTTAAGTTGCCATTCAATATTGGTACTACAGCTATATAGCTTAAAGTAAGCAAGTAAAGGTAGCAATATAGGTATAATCAACTATGATTTAACACGATCAAAAATCAAATTGGGCGACAAAGCAGTAATGGCATGCTTTAAAACAAGGTAGAAAAAATAACTTACGTCAGAATTTGGTAGGTAGTTAACATTAATTGAAACAAAATTCTGCGATAACTTGAAAAGTAACACTTTAACCGATTCGTGGTGATGGAATTCCACGTAGCAATCAACATACAAAACTCTCATTTCGGATTCCAATCCCAATGAGGACTGCTGCAACACGTGCTTGAAAGTTGAAACGTTGGATTTGACGAAACCAACTTTTAACCTTGAACACCCAAATAAAATTTACTTTTATTATTTTTTATTTATATCAATTAAAAAACTTTATATAAAAAATATTTAACACAGTCCTACAGTAATTATATAAATTTTCAAAATAATAATATAGAAAATATGTCAACGTTATCACCAACACTTTCCGGAAATCAGCCTCCATTACTGATTCCATTGTTTTTTTTTCTGTTTACAAAGGCTTTTCATTTGTTCTCGTGTAACTGTCTGACAAAAAAACCGTAGCAATTAAAACTAGTGTCATACAACATTATAAAACTAAACTAAATCTTACAAAAATTCGATTCCCCCCGTGAAGAGCAATCAAAACAAATCACTTACTTCCACACCGTATTAGCCCAAGAAGGTTATCATCAATTAAATTACGAGCAGTACTTCTGGAGGCGGTGGCTTATTCCTTAACACAAATCACGTGAGATAGGCCAGGTGGCAAAACTAACTGGTAATAAAAAGGATGGGTCACCTTCAAGTGGCTACGCTCCCGCACGTAGTACCTGTCATACATCACCGGGAGGATCGATGTTTTTAGGTACGAAACTACTAATGGACGCTTGGAAAGATCCCTGAACCGCTTCAACAATCTCATCGGATGTAAGATAGAGGGGGACGGAGGGAATGCATTTGTTGAGATTCGTTTTCTATTGAATTGGGAGTGGGGTCCATGTTAGGGGTGACAGCTCTAAAGATCAGCAAAACATTACACAGACTTGTTCACATCACTGGTATCCTACTACTATGCAAACCCTACGCTAGTATTCATACTTTCGCCATACAGCTGCCAATCATTCTTTTTGTCCACTCGTACCCTCTCCTCAATCCCAATCCCCATCAACACGAATCGCTGCTCTTTCGTGTCATGCTAAGGGTCTCGGAAGAAAAAAGACACGAAAAATTTTGCGTACTGTTTTTATTATATTCGTAGATTTAAAAAAGAAGGTTTTGGAAAATTATATTAAGAACATATCCAGATATTATTCAGCAGCCTTCTTTTTTAACTCATGCAGTTCGGATTTGTGAGACCGTACGCCTGGATTGAACACCAAAAATAGTACGTCGTCGTTATCTTTCATTCGTTGGATGGATAGCATTTTTAAAATATCCTTTTTTCTTTTCGTCCCTTATTATCAATCTCATGTTAGTACACGCGTATACGGCATGCACACTTCTTTCTTTCTTCGCGAGCAAAGAGCAGGTGAAAAAGAATGAAAAAATACTCCTCCTTTTCTTTTTTCCTGCTATGCTTCGTCACACGTTCCATTATTTTGATTTTCTATATCTTTCTTCCGTTGGTTGAAAAGAAGGGCTGATTTGCTGTTGCCCAGCAACGCGCTGGGCTGAACGGGACGTGTAATGAGGGGATCATACACACACACACTTCCATCCAGAACAGCAGCAGGAATGATTCCTCTAGAACTTATTCCATAGGTACTTCTGCTATGTGTGTGTGACTCTACTATGACCCGCTCATTGTGACACAGTCAAACAATCACAATAGAAATAGTCTACCACTACAGCTATCAATCCCGACAGCACCTATTGTGCGGGAAACATATAATAGCGCAGAACAGTTCCGCGCTCTCTTATTCGCCGAATATAATAACTACGTAGAACGATCAGACCAAAACATAAAGTTTTGGATCAAATACTTCTCGTTATATTATTGCAGGTTATTAAAAATCTAGCGTAAAACAACAGATATCTGTCAATTCTTTTTACGCAAGACATCTTCGATCCGGCGGAAGGCGGACTCTAAACAAGAAACGAAATCGGAGCCGTTTCGGTGTGGCGGGTAAGTGGTCACCACAGCACCCAGTCGGTTGTCCTGGATCGAGTACCTGGGGGTGGACATGTCAGATACAAAGGTATTCGGTTACATAAACAGCACCGTGAAAAGCGGTTGGATGAGAGTCAAGAAGGATACCCATACCCAATGCCGTATCCATCATGTGCGACCGGAGCGAAACCACCCAACTCGACAGCCGGACTTCCCAGTGTTGACGTCGACAGAATGTTATGATTGATGGCTGCATAAGCTGGATCTTGATACAGAGCCGGGATGGGCAGCGACTGTTGCTGGGCTAAATACTTGAGGGCAAACAAATGGCGATCGAATCCTTGCCCTAAAACAATTCAAAAAAGATAATCAACTAAAACTAAATGAGCAGGTTGGAATAAAGAAATATACCCATCGCTGCTTCTTTAGTCAGCTGGCCATGAACTTTGGAACAATCGGTAATCATGGCACGCAACTCCGACTGGGTGTGCTTTCCCGAAGACGCGGTAATAGCCCGACTAAAGGCAGTGGTCTGCGACGTGCACGGTCGAATTGTTTCCGTTCGGCCGTGCTTGAAGGCAGACGTACTGCACGACTCATAGGTGGAGCACGTACCGCCATTCTGCAGTTGATAGGCTACCTTTTTACGCAAATGAGAAAAAGATATTTTAGGATACGAATAGAGACTGCCGAAGAAGATCACGAGTCACTTAAGTTCGTACTTGAAAACCTAGTTGCATCATTGCGTCTGGGCTGACTTGTTGCTCCTTGCAAAAGTGTTTACTAAAGCCGTTGTAGATAAATAAGTCGACTGTCAAAGCGCCTGTGGTTTGATCGAAACGCTGTCGAGCGTCGCTCACTGCCGCTTTGAGGCGATCACTCAATTTGAATTCTGAATACAGGAATGGCAAAAGTAAAGACGTTTCAATCTACGACACCATGGAGAAGTCATTTGATTTTCCTTGTTACAAAATGTCTCTTTACCAAGACGTTTGACGTGATATGACGGATCGAAGTCGCGACGTGGAACCATTCCAGCGACTTCATCCGGATGGACTCGAGGTTTTCCCGTAGAATCTTTAAACGATTCGTTGAGAAATCTCATCACAGCCACCCCATCTCCCCATGAATGCTCGAAATTCACGGCTGCCTTGCCGTCCCGAGCAACGATTAGAGAAAACGATTTGTCGAACCACCTGAAATCAAGTTTCATGTTGTGTATATAGTGTAAAAGATCCGTTGTAACTGCAGGTAAAACTTTTTTTGGGGGAATCATACCGGTTAGCCCCGTTGCCATGGAGAAACAGTTTTGATATTTTGACTGGATCGTTGTCAGTGCCGACGTCGTCCAGAACCAAGTTAAAAAGCGCACTGTCAATATCTTCCATCTGACCGCTATTATTTTCCATCAGTAATTGACGAGCATTGGCCCACGTGTCGCGATTTTCGGCAGTTAAATAGCCAATTGGATGTTGCGATGGGGCAATCGGATCTTGCTGGATATACTTCAAACAACTATAAATATCCAATGGCTCCAATAAGTTGCCTGTACAGAAATGATGACAGATATTAACTGTGGTCGCTATTTGACAGGATTTGATAGAATAATATAGCACCATCTTTATCCAAGACGTCAAAAACGTAGAAATGCCCGCCTCGCATAACCAACACATGCTTTGCCTTTTCAAACCGAACAAGGCGATCTTTTCCGATTTCGGGGACTCTGGTTGAATTGAACAAACTGGGGTACTGAGACATGTCCAACGGATATGCCTAGATAGAAAATAAAGTATAATGCTATTCCATCCTAAGAAGGATTTAATAAGAAGAAAAAAAATACACATACGTTGTATAGGTAGGCGCCGTACCAAGAGAGCGAAGATGGCAGCATGCGAACAACTTTCCGGAATGTATCCGTGTCGCTCTTTTTGGAGTTTAGGTGGTATACTTCAGGTTCAAGTAGGCCAGCATTCAAAGTTTCCCTGAACCTATACAAACACCAGTCATCAAACAATTTCTTATCTAAGTAATGACCATCACTAAATTGTTTAGTAAGTTTAATACCTGATGGCTGAGATCAAGAAATTTGCAGCTCTGATTGTTTGATCATTGTAAGCTGTCTTTGGATCATCAATATAGGAAATAAATGGGTTGTAGTTCAAAACAATAGGCTGTCGATCTCGTAAATACATATCAAACCATGAGCCAGTGATATAGCTTGTGTGTTTATTTGCTTTGTCTTGGGCAACCAGCCTTTGGTTCAGGTCTGAAAGAAATTGGCATTTGCCTATAGATACAATTTATTGTAAGAAATATGAGATTTATAAATACCTTTTCCAGCTTCCGACTGGAAGTTAGCAACCAGTCTTTTGGTATCCTCAAAATGTGTAGCGTCCAGTAATGGCAATTGAGCATTTAAATATCGCTGGCAGGTGTCTTCAAGACGGGGAATAGGTAATCGTGGTAGAGATGGTTGGAAGTGCATTGTGGGAACTCTTGATTTGTGCAAATATCTTTCATTATCAGACCTAAAAAATGACCAGCAAGAATCAGATTGAAAATGTCGGGTCTGAAAACAGCGGGAAAGTATTAACTTACGAGTAGTTTTTGCATTGTAGCGAGGGTAGCACATTATTAATAAATCTAGACTTCTGCTTATAAACTGTAACACTATTAGTTAAGAATGATTTCTTGCATTGTAACATTTTACTTTAGCAGTAATCACAGATAAAATATTCAGAGCCAAAACGAGGGAGAAAGGGGAAAAACAATAATAAGTGACACCTATCCGCGTCTATTGTCGATTTCGGATGGCTGCACTTTTCTCCCCTGGTGCAATTCCCCCAAAAAAAAATTTTTTTGGGGTAAAATTTTAAAAACACCCTTTTTTTGGGGAAAAAAATTTTTTATTCCCCGGGCCCCCCCCCCCCCCCCGGAAACCCAAAAAAAACCCCCTTCCTCCCCCCCTTTTTTAAAAGAAAGGGGGGGAGAAAAAAATTTAAAAAAAAAAAATTTAATTTGTTGTTTTTTTTTTTTTATAAACTTTTTTTTTTTTTTCTTTCTCCTCCCACGGGGAAAAAAAAAAAAAAAATTATTATAAAAAAATTTTTTTTTTTAAAAAACAGGGGGGGGAGGAAAAACAACCCCCCCCCCCCCCCCCCCCACCCCGGCCCGCCCCCGAAAAAAAAAAAAAAAAACAAAAAAAATATCTCAGACAGCAAGCCCAATGTTTACAAATCCAAAAACTCTTCGTCTGCTACGTTTCACTCACTCAACGGGAAATGTCACCTATCCGTTAAGAGCTATTAGGAATTCTATTTCTTGTTTGTGTGTGTTTATTATATTACAGTGTTAGTGCTGAAGAAAAATGGAGGAAGGATATGTCGACATTAACCATATACCAACTCGTGTGATTACAGTTGGTGGTTGGATTGATCAACCAATCAAAAAGAGACATTTGATAATTGTAATTCCAGGTAAATTTGTAGTCCAAAAATTATTACTTCCAGTTTCTACTCTCTGATTATTGACTAGCATGGCACTATACATTTTCTCCATGCATGGGTCTTGTTAGGTAATCCAGGGCTGATTGGCTACTATGAAGAGTTTGTCAGATCACTTCATGGTGAACTGCTAGGTAAATATGTGATATGGGGACTAGGTCATGCAGGGCATGATGTTCCTAAAAATGTGATCTTACCAACTATAAATGGTAAGTCTCTTTAATTTAATATGGGTTTTTTCTTTCTTTCTAACAGTACTAGGCAAAATTCTCTCAGATAAACCAGAGCTCTTTACGCTTGATGGTCAAGTGAACCATAAAATCAAATTTATTGATACTTATGTTCCTACTGATGTGAACTTACACTTCATTGGGCACTCTATTGGAGCTAAAATTTGTGTCGAGCTTGTCAAACGATACCGGAAGACGCACAATGCTGCGGCCTACCTACTGTTTCCTACCCTCGAGCGAATGGCTCAAACTCCAAGTGGAAGGAAACTGTGGCCAATCCTTGGCCCATTTAGAAAAGTTGTCGTCCTCGCGGCGTCTTTGATTAATCGGCTTCCAGAATCGTGGCTAACAACGATTGTTCAATGGGCCATGCGTAACACAACGATGTGCTTCTCTTTAAAAACATTTCCAGGTTCTAATAGCTTCTCACGTTGTACAGGTTCGAAAGGAAGTCAATTGTCTATTGAAAGTTCGACGTCATCGGCTCCTGGTGCGCCGGCTATAGTTCACGTAAACGTGAGAACTACCATGAGTCTCCTACACCCACAGGCGCTGGAACGTTCTTTGTTTATGGCTCACGACGAGCTCAAGGTGGTGGGTGAATTGAATGCTGAGGATATTCGTCTTCACAGCGACAGGTGATTGGTGTACATTTCTTTAATTGCCTTTCATTCAAATCGTGACGTGGATGTTGATTGATGGCATGGCAGGCTTGTGCTGTATTTCGGAACCAAAGACCATTGGTGCCCATTGGAGTACTACCACAACTTGCAGCTCCAAGTGCCTGAAGCCAGAGCTATTATCTGCCCTCACGGATTCGAACACGCTTTCGTCCTACAGTCCAGCCAACAGATGGCCACCATCGTCAGTGAATGGATTAAGGAATTTTCGTAACAGTCTACGCTGCGTGCCGCCTGCCTGCCCGTTGCTCTGAATAATCAGGTGATTTACCAACTGATATGAAAACAGATTCAAAATAGAAAAAACAAATAAAAAAATCCAAAGCATTTACGTGTTCAATGTTGACACGGAATCGGAGCAAGGTGTCATAACGTGTGGCCTGTGTGTGTATATAAGAGATTCATTTAAACAAAGCGTCAAGATACGCCCTGACGCACCTCTATATTCCTATGTGAGAAAGAACGCGTCAGAGAAAACAAAAAAAGAATGAAACCGCATTGAAATTCCAAACCGCTTTGTATGTGTTTGTGTTGTGGGCATTCACGCTGGGCTGAAACCGGAATCTCATCGATGCGGGACCACGCGCGAGCCGAGAGATGAAGAGTAGCTCTGGCCCGTCTGATGGTAGTAGTTGCATTTGAGGAGGTGTGTTCCACTCCAAGTACGACGCGGCTCACCGTAGCGCGGTGTTTTATTGCGGCTGCTACGTCAGCCGATTGAATGTTTGTCTTTTTATCGGTTGCACACGGGAAACTGCAGTCTCTTTCGTACAGTACCGCCGGTCGCCGTTAGAATGTTGTGGTTTTTCTATCGTTTTGTTTGGCGATTCCGCAGCTGTTGGACGATGCAACCGCCGATAAGTTCTCGTTATCTTTGTTGGCTTTAAGCCATTTCCCGTCAACCAATTTGTCATCATTTTTATTGTCACAATACCATATTTTTTGTTTCTAATCGGCGGGCTTTTCTCGTTTGGCAACTGTTTTGAGTCTCCTTGGTAGCACTGATAATAACCAACGAAGATAATTCAAATCTTTTATTTCCGACAGGTGGACACAAAACTGGCTATGCAAATTGGATAATTTTCTCTTCCCATAATTTTTTTTTGTGTGGGCTGGACTAGCGATTTGTTTAAGGAATTCTGAAATGAAAATTCCGGGTTCAATCATGTTTAAAACACTATATATTTGAATGGTATATTATACACGTATTATATTAAACCTTTTTTTTTGTTTTTGAATAATTGATCCATCATGAAATTTTACGTCTCTTGCACAAGTTGGTTATCGAAACCAAAAAAGAAAAAATGTCCACCCGAATCGAAAAATGAATGAAAAAAAAAAAAGATGTTCCCCGTAAAAACAACAATTGAAACAAAATATAGGTAAATGTTGAACGGGGAAATAAACATTAGCCAGTGTTTATGGGCTACATTAAAGTTGAAAACAGCATTTAAAAAAAAAAAAAGACCAGTTTTTCTTTCTCCTTGTTTTCTTCCTTATTTGTTTTGTTGGCCGTTAAATGGGTCAGATGGGATCAAAATGTTTGCGTAAAAAATAAAAAATAAAATTTCTCATTGCTTAGAGGTACGTGTGCCAATGCGATTCGCAAGTGACTATAAACATGACACCATCACAACCACGCGCAAGCTCATATTAAAAAAAAAAAAATAACAATAATAATAATTAGCGTCAAATAGTACCGATTGTATCAAACGAACCAATCCATTTTCTTCCAGCAGTTCGTTTTCTTTCCTTCTTGCACGTGTGTGTGTAATGTATTCACATGGTTTGGATGATTTCGTGCTTGCGACGCAGGTCCATGGCTTCTCGCTTGGGGTCGTATTTCTTTTGGGCAGCCAGCCGAGCTCGCAGTTGAGCAGCCGACATGTTCAAATTCAATCCGGAATTGGCGGCAGCGGCTATCGTCGCCATGGAAAGCGGCCGAGTTGGTGAAGTTGGTGACGATAACGGTGAAATGGACGATGGCGATGCAGGCGACTGTAAATTTCATTGATAATTATTCAACCAGTCCGTACAAATAGAGGAAAATTATTTCCCCTCAAAATTTAGGATTTTATCATTTCTCCTGTCTGAGATTTTAAAAAATGTGTGACAACTATTCTGTCTGTCACAGGCTAAGATCTTCTTTTAAATTTGTTTACCACAGAACTGGATCATCTTATTTTTGTAGGTTATTTGGTTGTTTTTGTAGTTAAACAATGCCTGTTTTGGATATTGGAGACGGTGGGTCGTGTGCACACAGATACCAAGTAAAACGAAATTTCCATTTGAATAAGGAAGAGATAATCTGGTCTGCGCTCTGACGACCTGATTATCCTTCACCGGACTACTTCTGTTTCACACATGCGCACACGCATGTGTCATTATCATGACACGCGGCGAGGGGATTTGTGTAAACTAACGCACACACGTAGCATTTAAAAAAAAAGAGAGATAAGCTAAGCTGAAAAGCTCCCTCAAAAAAAATTGTACAAACAAAAGGAAAGAAATTCACCTGGTGGAATGTGACGAGCACGGCGCCCCTCACCGGTGAAAATCTTACCGGTTTCATCGGTGAAACATAAAAATAAAGAAGTTGGCTTTCATTTTTCTTGTTTGTCTTTACGCTGCCGTTCTTTTTTGTCTATTGTACACAGGACGTGTCCTCCTTTCCCCTCTTGGCCTTTTAAGCAGAAAATGGAGCCATCTTATTCTTGGTCCCATCTATCCTTGTTTCCCCAACTTTGGTATACATTATCTATTTTTTGCATCTTCTTTCGGAATCGACCTATTGTCTTCCTTTTATCTTCCCCTCTTTCATAGACGTGTCACACAGGATATTCGACAACATTCAAAAATGGAGTGCGCACTTGTAATCAGTAAACCTTCGAGACCTTTAGAGCCTTAAATATCAGGTGCTTATCATCGGCAAACGTGAATATCGTCACGCTACGGAAACGTAATCTTAGCAAAGCATCTCAACGCATTTCTCCGTAGAATTACATTTTCTGCTTGAGGAAATATATTCGAGAGAATCTTCATTATATTCTAACGTAATTTTAGATATTGTTGAGCCTGCGTGGATGGAAGGTTTTCCACCGGGTATGCTAAACTGCTCAATTACTCATGTTCCAATCAGCGACGCCCACTCCAGCCTACCCGAAACAAAAGCGCCATAGCAACTACAATGTGTACATCCAAAAGAAAATAAGGAAAAAGGAGCCCCTCCGTAAAAAAGAAAGAAATTATTATTATTACATTTAAGACCAACTGCATATAAGGATGTCGAATATAACCATTTTTTTTTCTGTTCTCGACGATGAAAAAGGAAAAAGGAAAATGCCCCCCTCTAACAGCCTGTCCCTAACCGATAGTTCCTTTTGTAACCACAATACACCTGGAGGGCGAAAGGAAGAAGACAAGTGGTATATACCTTTTAAGCGACCTTGATTTCTTTTTTCGCCAGGTAAAAATTCAGAATGTTCCCTTTCTTTTTCTGTTCTCTTCATCCTCGTTTTTCTATAACCTTTTGTTAGGGAAAAAATGACACACGCGAAATGGGCACACGGCACTTGTCTCTTTTTTTTGGTTGTTGTCGACCGGAACTGAGAATGTGAAAAAAAAAAGGAAACAAAATCCCCTGTCAACCAAAGAAAAGACTGTCTTATCTATTTTGTTTTGCTATTCATTCCTACACAAACAAAAATTCAAACTCTGACCTATTGACAATTGTCTAGTGAATTTGGTCATTCATCAAAGCAAAACGCAAAGGAGAAACTTCCAAGTTCTCGAGAAATAAAAAAGAAAAGACAAGTATTCCACTTCATTGCCTCCAGCCTTTTGCATGCCAAACAATTCTAAACGCAACAACCTAGAAAAAAAAAAAAGAAGAAAAAGCCTTTTTTTCTTCTTCTTCTTTGGTTCCACTCGCTTATCATATACATCGCCAGCGTGAGTGATGACGTCACATGGGGCTCCTTCAAAACAACGCCCAAAACCGATTTTTCTACGTTTCCTTTTTGGTTTTTTTTTTCTTCTTCCTAACAACATTGATATCGTGTTACACATGATTACGTCGTTAGTTTATAAGATTTTAGGGTATTCCATCACTGTCGCCGGATAAAGGTAATTCCATCATCGGAACAAATCGTTTTGTACCCACAGAAAAGTTCCAAAACCAAACAATTGTATAAAATATACGAGTGAATGTGACGAGGAAGAATCGACACGTTTACGTTAAGTTTGGGTTAAGTTCGTTTTTTTCCCGCGTGTTTCCTCGTTTCGTTACGTGAACAGAAAAAAAAAACTGTGGGAAACACCTGAGGGTAGACATGACGATTTAAGGTGCTAAAGGCTCTGGAAAAGAGACGATTTATTCCATATTTTCCTCTCCTGAGTCATTCTTGTTTTTTTTTTTATATCTTTTGAAGGTTCGGGCAGCACGGAGTTTCGTGAACACACTTGCGCGTGTTGGTTTCAGTTTTTTTGTTGCGAGGTTTCTATTTTCCTTCTTTTATGCAACGTGGATTAATGAGGAATCGTACGAGTTAAGCCTGTCAAAAATTCTAAACCAATGGATTTAACCGGTCTTGAAACAATCCCATGAACGGCTAGTTGGATTTCGTGATAATTCGGCCCCAATCGGCCATACATGGCTTCATTCACCGTTGAAAAAAAGCTTTTTATCAACAGCAGCAAATAATATTAAAAAGAGCCTGTCTCTTTGTCTGTGTAAAAAAGAGATACAACAAACCTATATTCAGATTTCTCTCTCTTAGCTTTCTCTTTATTGACATTTGCATCGCAAATGAGAGACTCATCATTCAAGGCTGTATCAGAAAATGCACGAAAAATTGTGTCTCTTGTTTAATGAAAGGACACACTTTTTTTTTTTAGATCGAGCCCTCCTTTCCCGGAAAAAAAAACCCCTGCTTCAAAGTTGAATGAGCGTGCGTGATTTGTCGATAGAATCTAATTGACCATGCAAATGATATGCAAGTTCATGCGCGGAGCAACGTACGACCTCTGATAATTTCCTTATTGTTTCTAGAAAGGGGATATCGAATACCCATCGTGTGCCATTTCACTGAATCAAATTTTAAAAAAATTTTTGACTTACCCGCGATCCTTTGGAGCGGAGTTTCACTTCATAATCGTCGTCATCTTCGGATGAGTCATTCTTTGCGCGTGGGGCGGCAAGGTGTTTTGATGAAGACGACATTGCTCTGCGACGAGCTCACCATTATGTTGCGTTCGTTATAATAAACGTCGGCATCGGGATCGAGCACCAACAGTTTCGTTTCATTCGGAAGGGCTTTGATTCGTTCCACAATCTGTTTGGCAATTTAGTATCGGGCCGAAGTCATTAGTAAATTGAGGAACAGCTATTAAAAAGGAAATGAACAACTAACCTGTTTGTGGGACTCGTTGACCACGTTGTGACCGTTAACTTCGATGATACGATCAGAAACTTTAAGTCCCGCTGCACTGGCTGGCGTGTTCGGATCCACTTTACCAATAAAATGACCTTTGTAGACAGATAATTAGGAACAAGTTTATCAATCAAAAAAATGTTTTTGGTCAGTCGGTCATGGCTACAACTCACCGACACGTTTCTTATCAGCCAACAAATGGAATCCGTATCCCGCATCCTGTCTCCATTTGACGATGTGACACAAACGAGGAGCTGGAGCTGAATCAACTCTCTTTTTTTTTAATAAATAAAAAGCGAAGAAAGTATTTAATTATGATCGTAGTGAAAAAGAATAATTTTCGTGCAGAGTAAAAAATACCTTGAGAGAAGATTTTGGAGGTGCCGTGCCGTTGGTTTCGGTTGGCATCACCAATTTCAAGTTATCCGGTCTATTATTCATTCGGTTAGGTTTCGTGGTTGGAGTTCTCATCTTCTGAACATTTGGCATGGATGAAGTGATGGTAATGTTGCGCTCGGCGTAATACACTTGCCCGCTCGGATCGATGACCAGCAATTTCGTTTCGTTGGGAACAGCTTTGATGCGTTGAACCACTTGCTTGTGTGTTTCCTCCACCACATTATGTCCGTTAACTTCGACAATCCTGTCGCCCAATTTCAATCCGGCAGCGTCAGCCACTGAACCAGGGTCTACTTTACCAATAAACTGGCCCTTTTGTTCACGGACATTATTAAATTTTAATGCTCAACTATTTATCAGGCCAAAATAAAAACCTTGCGCTTCTTGTCGGCCAGCAGGTGGAATCCGAAACCATCACTCTCGTTCCACTTGACGACGTGGCACAATCGAGGTGCAGGTGCATTGCTCCAATCCTGGACAGAATCAAGACATCATTTATCCGCCCCATTTTCTTTTTGTTCAAACAACTGAGCTCGATCGATCAATGTAAATACGACGTTCAGTACCTCCTCTTCAGATGAACTGGAATCGCGTCTTTGGCCGTTCGTCGCGTACGATTGTTCCAGACGGGCTTGCGTCGGACGTTCGGGCTCGCTTTCGGATGAACTGGAAATTTTTCTGGCCGGCTGAACGATGACAGGTGCGCTGCTTTTGCGGATGACATTCGATTGGCTGCCTTTGATGGTTATTCCAAGACTTGAGTAATATTCATCCGCTTCGTCGTCCACCACCAATAATTCCGTCTCGTTTGGACGCAATTTAATCCGCTGGACAACCTAAAATCGAATTAAAGAATTTTTATTTCTAGGAAAAATAATAATCGGACTGAGAGAAACCCCCAGGATGGTGGGAATCTGTTTCCGGTTTGTTCTATGAACATGTGCTGCACAGGGGTGTGGAACTCGGTAGTTATCCCCCCCCACACACTTCCGCACGTCAGCCGTTTTTTTTTTAACGATATCTGCAGCCACATATGCCACTGTGTACTAACTAGCACAGCAGAGCACAAATGTCAACTCGTTCCAGTCTAGTTGCGTCCAGTTGTTTCATAAATGTGCATTCTTTCAACTCGGAATTTGACGGGTTCTTTTTTTCATTATTAGATTATCACAGACAGTCGAGTTAATTATACCGACATGTGAACATTCCGGCAGTTTTCGTGCGGGAATGGCACGAGTCGTTAAAAAAAAAAAATGAGAAGAGAATCTCTGTTTGAAAACGACGAAAGAACCCACCTTACAAGTTACGCACGCGGTTATTATCACGACGCAAAAGCCCAACCCAACGACACTTATCTCGAAATGACGATAATGTCCCGTTGCAACAGCGAAAACATTCCAGCATTCTTAAACCATAAAAAAGAACCCAAAAATTCCTTTTTCTCTCTAATTCTTACTTTATTTTTTTATGTAGTTACATGATGGTCAGAGTTTTTTATGATTGTAAACCGTTGATTACATTATAGTCTGGAAAAAAACAACAACTTTTACCTGTTTGTGGTTTTCGTTTCCTATGTGAACGCCGTTGACTTCTACAATACGATCGCCAGGTTTCAGTCCAGCATCTTCAGCTGGTGATCCAGCGTCCACTTTGCCAATAAATTGGCCCGTTTTCACTTTGCCAGCAAATAAATTAAAACCGAATCCTTCGAAATCCGGTCGTTTGATAACGTGACAGAGACGTGGGGCTGGTGCGTCAGGCGGAATCGCATCCATCGTCGATTTGTTTTGCGAATATGGCGCAATGGTGATAACGAGCCCTTTGACAACTTGTCCGAATAAAAATGTTAACTTCCTTTCGCCAACCACACAGTTCGCTAAAATTCTTTATTTCAATTACAAATAAAGAATGAGAATGGGAAATGAAGATGAGTTCACTTTCACGCGTGCGGATTTTTTGAAATCAAAATGATCCGGTTGCGTTGTTGAAAACCAGTCAAGTTTTTAACACACTCTCGTTTCGGCCCAACTATCCTCCGACAAGTCTGGACTGCAACTGGCAGCAGAACACACCAGAACTCGTTTCTTTCTTTTTTTCCATCAGTGGGCAGGAAACGAATGGATAGTTTTCTCTCCCTCCCCTCTCTTTTTCTTTCTCTCACTCTCTCCTCTCGTTTGACTCTCCTCACACACACACACACACACCTACACCCACCAAAAAACAGAATGGTTGAAAAAACCACACAGGACCGTTTATTATCAACGGACCTTTTTTGATGCGAGGTTTTTATACCTGCCTCTTTTTTTTTTTACCTTATTCTTAATGAATTTGCTCTTCTTTATTTAATGAACTCTCTCTGCGGGGCTGATATCCTTAAAGTCATTTCAATTTTTCACGATTCCTATGGACAATAAGTTGTAGAACATAATGACCTGTATCGTATGAAAAGAAAACAAAATAACGAGCCAGTTGTGTGTATTCCATTGCATCGTTATGTACAATTTACATTTCTTCTTTACTCTCCCCTCTTTTTTTTTTCGTTCGCAAATGAGGTCGGAGCTTCGATGCAATGCCATCTAGCGGTTATGAATAGAATATGTTTAGTTCGTGAGTGGACGACTCGTTTTGTTCACGTGCTCGATCAAATCGAGTAATTTGATTGTACCAGCATTTCCAGCACTACCAAAAACATAATCTGTTCGGCTCTTCTTTTCCCAGACGACCCATCCGCACCGGCTGTCGGAAGAGGTGAATGGACAGTAGCAGATTTGCTGGATCCGATGCTGAGGGATAACAGGATCGTCCGCATCGTGAGCCACGTATTCGGCTAATGTAACGCAACCCAATCCGGTGAAACGGTCCAGGTAGATCACCCGGAAGTCGGAGATGTTTATAGCTGGATCCCACACGATTCGATGGATGACATCTGAAGCCGTTCGCATTTTTGGATGATTTATTTCTGTTTCTATCGTTTCTTTCTTCTTTGGCTTCGTTTTGGTTGAAGAATTAGGTGAAGAAAGTAATTGATCGACTGGATGAAGATTTCGGCACCGATCACCAAATCGACAGCGATTTTCCAAATAGAATGGGCAGGTAATTATTGGGTCAGCTTGCACAATGGAACAACCTTCTTTGAAATCCATTTTCTAAGTACTTTTGTCACGGTGAAAGAGAAATAACAAATAAAACGACAATATGAACGGCGAACGGTTGGCACTGTAAACTGTACCTTTTTCTTGTTAGTGCTGGATTGTTATGTGGTAACAACAGTCGGTTCCATGTCTAACTTTTGAATAAAGGACTTGGCTATTGCGCCATTCAGACAACAACCGTAAGGGAATTGCATCATCGATTAGCAGATGTTGCAATCCTATTTTCGGTTGGGCAATGCTCTTGTCGTATATTTAACAACATGTTTATGAGAATCGGAAATAAATTTTTATGCTGTTTTGGCGTGATTAATCAGTTTTTTTAAAATAATGTCACAGGGGTTTTAGTAGGTCTTTTATTTAGTGGAATTTCGGGAAATTGGAATGCAGCCATTGCGAGCAAGTCGAGCGGAATGAGTTGGACGTGGCCGACTGACTAAAATGCAGTGTCAATGGGACGAAACAAGTTTGACCTAATAAAATGCGGGAAAACGACTAAAACAAAGAAGATGATTCATTTCATTAGGTTTTGTTTTCGAAATGTTTATTCAAATGAGTATTCGAGGGATGGGCAACGAAATAGATTTTCTACTTTTTGTTTGCCTTCAAATCTCTAGAGGGAAGGGGTAGGCTAAAAATGTAAATTTTTAATCTTCACTTTTTGTCCTATTTGTTTTCGAATTTCTAGAGGGAAGGGATGAAGATAGAAATTAAAATTTGTTCTCTCTTTGTCCTTGGCGTTTCTTACCCTTCCTCCGTTTGAATCGTTGGGTTGTCAACAAGACATTTGCATTAGCAACTGAATGCAAATATTTAAATTTGAGTTAGGGATTAACGAGATAGATATTGCGGTTTACTTTTTTTCAGGGACCATAAGTCAGGTTGCGTAATCCATCTTGTTATCTGCACTTCACTAAAATAGGAAGGACATATGGACTATGTTGACTGAAGTGCAGTTTGTACTTTATTGCATATACAACTTATCTTTTTTTTTTTATCCTACACAAATCTGCCTACGTTCAACGTCATTGCCCATCATAACAGGGCTTTCTTTTGCCCACCAATTGTGTTTTCTTACATGTAGAAACGCAGGAGAAATAAAAACATGGGAGAAGTCTATTGAGTTAAGTTTTGCTGTAAACCACAGCAGAAACCAACACTTGGGTGTAATCGGCTAACAAAAGATATCGAAAAAGAATCAAAGACCCATAAAAAGACCCGGCCGTACTCGGCCAAGACCTTCGAAGGATCAAATCACAAGGGATGATTTCCACGAAGAGGACGTCAACGCAATTAGAAACAAAACGTTGTAGTGACGCAGGTTCCTTGTTTTTCCTTCCATTAGGTGTCCACAAATTGGAAAAGAAAGGCTGGAAAGTCATTGCTCCAGCAGATCGTAGTCTTAACACATTACAAGGCCTTCTATTTGCCACTTTCGAAATTGCTGCCAGCAAAAACACAGCAGGGACGATATAAAACAGCACATCAGGTTCTTCTACAAATCTATTTTCCCACGTCACTCATTAACTTGTGAATTATTTCTACACAATGGCAGAATAGATGGTATCATGGCAGTAACAATTTCGGGTACGTCGGTGTTGATGGTGTCCTTCGAATGGATAGTGGAAGATATAGAAGAAACCAAAACAGTTTTATCCAAGATGATTCTGTTTAATGGAGACAAAGTATTCCGTGTCAGTGTGAAGAAAACAACAGATAAGAATCCTACCTTGATATTCTTGGCCACCAATCTCAATAGAATGGGAATGAGGGTGAAAGAAATTCGATACAGTCAACAAGGTTTACAATCCCATTTGAAGATGAAAGAAAATGAAATTAAGAAAGAGAAAGATGGCGAAAGCTTGCAGTTATTCACTGCCCATCTCACTGAAAGGCTTTTGGGCAAGTGCATCTTTACTTTTTCAATCTGGATTGAAGGAAGTGTCACTGGGTATTGTTACCACCTCTCCGATCGTCTTATTACGCAACAATTCTGGAATGCCTCCGCCAAACATGAGCATGGAATCGACGTTGAGTTGAAGTGTAAAGACAAAACATTTTCCGCCCACAAAGCCATTCTTGCTGCCCGCAGTCCAATCTTTGCAGCCGAATTCGCTAAAGATCATCCAGCAAAAGACGAGGGCTCTCATCAAATCCACGTGGAAGATGTCGATCCTTCAGTTATGGAAGAATTCCTCTACTTCCTCTACACCGGCCAACCGAAAACAGTGTTAGCTAATGACGAGCTTCTCAAGTTAGCCAGTCGTTATCAACTAACGACTCTCGAGAATTTGTGTCGTGCTGCACTAACCAAAATCGATGTCCAACAAGTGATGAACTGCATGTCTAGTTTAAATCCTGCAGCTACCGGAATGCACCAGGAAGTCAAAGCCTCATCATCTGTCCTGATCAGGTGAGAGAATGTTTTCGTTTATTAATTACGTTTAAAAATGTATTCATTCACTGAATTTAGGCCGGATGCAGAGATTGTGATTGACCACGATCAAAGTGTATCTACATTCCAATGCTGTTGGGAACTGAAGGTCGATGCTAAAGCTCTCTTTCCCAACACTGTCATTGAATATCAACACGAGAAGTTGTTTTCCCCGCATCTCACCGGAAAGGTGCATGGATTCGTCGTAAAGAAACCGTGGATCCATCTAGTCTGCGTCAACCATCGCAATTTTGGTTTCAAAGCTATGAACGGATTTTATTCGACCGACGGAAAAACCTGGATCGAAATGAAAAAGAGAAAAGCAGAAGATGTCGAGTTATTTCTGTTCGTGGGTCAAACGAGTGAAACGTTTCGTGACGGATGTCGCGTAACATTTTGCATGGAAATGGCCAGCACTATTGAAAACTACCATTACGAATTGATGGACACGTCGTGGACAACGCAACTTTGGCAGTTCGCTTTAGAACACAAGTGGACGGATGTGGAAATATTCGTCGGTGCTGTTAAACTCGAAGCTCACCGAGTTGTTCTTTCCGCACGTAGTCCAGTCTTGAATGTCCTGTTGGGTGACATCGATCACCTGGGCAAATCGTCAATGGCTGTGGAAGAAAATATCGATGTTGAAGTAGTTGAAGTGTTTTTAAAATTCCTTTATACTGGTCGTTTGGACAGGTCGGCCACTAACAAACAGCTTCTTCAACTTGGCCGAATCTTACGAAGTTGAAACGTTGTTAAAAATTTGTCAACTGGCCAATCGAATTTCTGCGGATGTCACTTCCAAATTGGATGCTCTTCCTTGTAAAATCGACATTGCAGACAAACCTGCCGTTTCCTTTCAAATGGATCTCGAAGTCGTGAATCTGTTTCTGAAATTTCTTCATACGGGTTCGTTAGATCCATCCGTCAGCCAAACCCAAATGGTTGCATTGGCCGAGATGTACGAAGCAAAAACGTTGAGCAAAATTAGTAAATTGGTGAGCGAAATTTCCCCAGACGTCGACAAACTGACGACCTTCATCCTCACATTTTTCTGAAAAAGTTTCCCTTTGTAAAGTTTCCTTTTCCATTTTTGCTAATGAAACATAAACACTTCATCGACAGATGGTTAAAGTTAACGGTTTGTTTGCTGGTTGTCCATACCAATAAAAAGAATGTTATCGTTGTTTTAACAGCTAGGAAGTCATTCAACTTTTCGCTTCAACGTGCGCAAATCGCTTTCCAAAAATATTACGTAGAAAGCCATCGGTGTTTTCGAGCTTCGAAATCGTATCTGTTCGTTATGAAAAGGCTATATTTATACGTGCTGACCGTGCATAAAATACGTAGCTGTTATTCATGTCACATATTTTTAGACGACGATAACAATTAGGGACGTTCCCAAAATTCAAAACGCTAGGGAAATGCTCTTTACCTTGATTCGACAGGATTTTGAGGTCGTTACCAACTCAGAAAAAAAAACTTATGAAACGTCGTCAAACGCTTTACTTTGATACAGATGCTGGTACACGTCATCTGCCTTCAGTCTGTACGTTGTACCGGTTGGATGTAGACTTCTGGGGATTGTCTCTGCGTTAAAGCATTTTCCCTTCGGAAGAACAACTTGATAACTGCAGGCGAGTTTTCTCAAATTTCACAAGTTAATGAAAGGTTCTTTTTCTTTTTGTATCGTCTTCCGTAATCCAGCGCTATTGGCGTAGCGAATTAAAGAATAATGCCGGCTAATATTATGGGTAACTCGGTGATGATGGTGTCTTACGAGTGGGTACTGGAGAATATCGAAAAAGACCCCGATACCATTACGTCACAAATGATCCTGTTCCGCGGAGAGAAAATATTCAGAGTTTGCATCAAAAATCAAAATAAGAATCAACCTATAGTACTATTATTGGTAGTTAACCTGAATACTATTGGATTGAAAGTAAAGGAAGTAAGATATGGTAAACAAGACTCGGAAACCCGTCAGAAAATGAGAGAAAAAGAAGTGTGGAACAAGGTGAAAAATGGCAAGAGTTTGCAGTTTTTTACGGCTGATCTTACAGAAATGGTTGTTGGGAAGTGCACGTTTGTCTTCTCAATTTGGGTCGAAGGTAGCGTCTCTTCCTGTTCTTACCAGTTGTCTGATCGACTTGTTAAACATCAGCTGTGGAATGCCTCCCTCAAAAGTCAATATTGGGCCAACGTTGAAATTGTGTGTCAGGATAAGACATTTGCTGCCCACAAAGCAATTCTGGCTGCTCGTAGTCAAGTATTGGCAGAAGAATTCGCTAGTCAACAGCCAGAAAGAGATGGCCCTCATCAAATCCACATTGAAGATGTGGATCCTGCCATCGTGGAAGAATTTCTTTACTTTCTCTACACTGGTGAATCGAAAACGCCTTTTCTGGCCAAAGAGCAGCTACTGAAATTGGCTGAACGTTATCAATTAACTACTCTAGTTAACTTGTGCCGGTCTGCACTGAGGAAAATCGATGCACAACAAATAATGAGTTGCATAGCTAGTCTCAATCCAGAAGCTACTGCATTGCATTCGGAATGTAGTAAATCATCGCCTTGTGTCCTGATTACATGGTAAAAACCTGTTGTTAACTATTCAATAGATTAAGTAATGATGTTTTGTAATTTAAATTATAGGCCAGATAAAGAGACTGAAGTATTTTATGATCCTAATGCGTCTACATTTCAGTGCTGCTGGGAATTTGGAATTAATTCAACAGCCCTTTCGCCAAACGTTGTTATTGAATATCAATACAGCAAACTGTTTTCCCCATATCTCACCGGAAAAATGTTGTACACCAATAGCATAGAAAAGCCTTGGATTCATCTCATTTGCATGGATCACGGAAGCCTTGGCTTCGAGGTAAACGAAGTGCTTTATTCGACCGATTTCAGGAAATGGATAAAAATGAAACCAAAAAAAGAGGACAAGGTGGAACTATTCCTTTTCATGGCCCAAACTGTTGACTCGTTCTACGAGCGACAGAATATCAGTTTCTGTATTAAACTGAGGAACACTATCGAAAATTATCATTACGAAATTATGGATACGTTGTGGATCACAGAACTTTGGCAGGCCGCCGTCGAGCGGCATTTCACTGATGTTGACGTATTCATCGGCAACGACAAAGTGATGGAAGCACACAAGGTTGTACTGGCAACTAGAAGTCCAGTAATGAACACCCTGCTGAGTAAAACAAGTGGAACTGAAAAACCGAATGTCACGTTCGATTCGTCTATCGATCCCACTGTTTTGGAACACTTTTTGAGATTCATTTACACCGGTTGTTTGGGAATATCCGCCACCAATAAACAACTATTGAAACTTTCCAAAATGTATCAAGTGGAAACTTTAAGCAAGGTTGGTGAGCTTGCCGTCAGGCAATCTCCTGCCGATGTTGATCATGTAACAGATTTTTTGGTCGCTAACTTTTGATTCGTTTTTATTCGTTGGTTTGTGTTTCTTCAGACTAAAATGCAAAATTGACTTTGGCATACTGTTTCTTTCCTTTTTTAAGTATTTTGAGATTGAATCCATTTATAGAACTTAAATTTGCTACGTTCAATAATGGCGAGCATATCAACAATACATTTGTCGGCTTTAGCACGAACGTATGCAAACACCGACGTGCTTTAGCAGCTGACATACCGCAAAATTTCCTTTTCCGGAAAAAATGTCGACACTTTTCAATGCTCCATTTCGTTTCTTATCGGATTGAGGGGCGGTTTTTGTTTACTGACAACAGCATATTCGTGTCCCGTGAGCAAAACGCACAAAACGTCTAGTTTTAAACTAACGTCGAAATTCTGCTGAGATTGGTCAAATTCCGCTCGGATACTTAAAACGCCCATTTACAGGAAAATGCGTATTCGCTTATTGAGCATCTCAACCAGGAAAAGTGTCGTGGAATTTTCTAGTTCTATTGTCAACACTCGCCTTTCAGCTCAGTATTGGTAGGTTTACATGTTAAAAGCCTTGTGCTCATCAACAATTTTATAACGCATAACAGTTTATCAATAAAAACTTAGCAGGTTTGAGCGTGCGTACTGAAGTGCGTCCGGTCATGTATTTTCACTTTAATAGACCTGTTTTGAATCCCGACCAAACTAAACCGGTAGCTACTTGCATCGGTCCATTCCTTATTGGAAAAAATTTAAAAAGTCCTTGCGGTTACTATTATAGCAATGCGTCATACTGCATTAATTGTTGTAAGTTAAATCCCTGTTTTTTTTAAACGTAACAATGCATATTTTTATTCTAATTAAAACGGCAATTTAGATACACATGGGTGCAGTGAATTCAGTAGATCTACGAATGTAACTAAACATCTCAATGTTCCAAAAGGAAACGTCAATCTGGAGAACGTTCTGGGAACAAATGGAACCTTGTACTTGGATTTGGGAGTGCTGTCATGTTCACTTATAGCGCCACATTTCCTCCAGAAGTATGCAAAACCGTGTGAAGTGCGTGAAAGGCCAAATGATGCACAATTCGCTTTGTCGTGAGTAATAGTCAGCCATATGCTACTAAATGTTTCAGTGAAATCCTGAGTGAATCAGTCTCACTAACTTTTAATTTCACTCAACACATAACAGAATATAGAAGTGAAACAGAACCATACGTAGTAATTACCAGAACTACATACCCAATTACTTTGCCAACTACACCTACAACTGGACCACCAAATGTTTCTTATTCACCCCAACCGAATTTTTCTTTGACCACACAGCTACATCGGATTTTTCCAACGAATGTTGGATTTCCTGGTCACGAAAACAATTCAGCAACAAATCTGGGTGAAGGAAACCGAAATCAGGAAAGTAACCACGTTATTGTTTGGATTTCTTTGGCAGCCGCTGCAATTGTATTTACTCTGGTGGGTTGCGGAATACTTTTCACCCAAAGGTATTCGAATGTTTTTCAGTGTCATTCAAATTTTGGTCATAACTCATAATTTTATTAAATTCCAGATCGAAAATCATGAAATGTCTCGGAAGCAAAAGCAATCGAGACATATTAGATAATGCTTTCCTCTATAGAGATATGTCAACGTCAAGACGTGAGAATCAAGTAGCACCGCAAAACGCCCATTACGAAAACATTATCCCTATTGTATTTCATAACGAAACAATTTACGCTGAATTAGATTTAACTCCAAATAATGTGAATCAGGAAGGCGAGGCTGTGGGAGCAAATTTTCCTCCCAGACAATCACATGACATTGTAAATCAGGTAAATTCAGTCATTTATGCGGAACTACAAAAGTATTGAAATTTGACAAATGCTATTTGTTGCTGTGTATGATATGCTTACCACGACACGACGCTTACAACTGTATTTATGTAGCCTTAGAATGGCCTTAAGCGTAAACAAAACAAATAAAGGATCTATTCTTAAACTATTGACGAAGTTACTAAAATAATATTTTAGCAAATGCATTAAATCAGAAACTTTCGCCAGCCCTCAGGCACCAACGTCGAACCCATGAAGTGAGAAGATACTTCAAGCTCATATTCTTTTTGTTATACAAAATTTTCGGCTTGTCACGAAGCGAAATAGTTCCTCTGCTCCTGTGTTGAATATTTCTTCCTAACAATTCGAAAAAACCGTGAAAATGCCCGATCATTTAGGAGAAGATATGCGTAAGACTAAAAATGAAGAAGTCAAAGAAGAGAAAGACATTAAAGGTAAATTTTTAGTTGTTTGGTATTCGATCATCCAAAATGTTACTCTGCGTTCTGCTTTGCTTAACAGCTCTCGACGAAAGAGACATCGAGATTCTTAAGACCTATGTAAGTCACGATGTCTAAAGAGTTATATTGTCCTATCAGTTTTTATTTATTTCTTCAACTTAATCTACAGGGACAAGGACAATACACCAAAGCAATTAAAAATGTAGAAGAAGACATTCAGTCTATTATAAAGCGTGTAAATGAGCTCGCTGGAATTAAAGAATCAGATACAGGTTTAGCCCCTCCAGCACTGTGGGACCTTGCAGCTGATAAACAAAATTTAGCCAATGAGCAACCCTTTACAAGTAAGTTTTTCAATTCTTGCGTAGCAGTCAGAATCAGAATATTTTTTCTGTGTTTTAGGTTGCCCGCTGCACCAAAATTATCAATGCAGATTCCGATGATCCAAAATACATCATCAATGTTAAACAGTTTGCCAAATTTGTGGTTGATCTGGCTGATTCAGTGGCTCCCACAGACATTGAAGAAGGCATGCGTGTTGGTGTTGATCGCAACAAATATCAGATCCACATTCCTCTCCCACCCAAAATTGACCCCACCGTCACAATGATGCAGGTGGAGGAAAAACCAGATGTTACTTACAGTGATGTCGGTGGTTGTAAAGAACAAATTGAAAAGCTCCGTGAAGTCGTGGAAACGCCTCTTCTTCATGTAATGTAGATCTACGGTAATACTTGATTCATGAATTTAATAAGTAGCTTTTCTTTTTCTTCAGCCGGAGAGATTCGTGAATCTTGGTATTGAGCCACCCAAGGGAGTTTTGCTCTTTGGTCCACCTGGTACAGGCAAAACGCTTTGTGCTCGAGCAGTAGCTAACCGAACAGACGCTTGCTTCATCCGAGTAATTGGTTCCGAACTTGTTCAGAAATACGTCGGAGAGGTATGAGAATAAAATTTGCTCATTTATCGTAATGGTTTGCTAATAAATGATTTAACTTAATAACAGGGAGCTCGAATGGTCAGAGAATTGTTCGAGATGGCTAGGACAAAAAAGGCATGTCTCATCTTCTTTGATGAAATCGACGCTATCGGTGGGGCTCGTTTTGACGATGGTGCTGGTGGAGATAACGAAGTCCAGAGGACCATGTTAGAGTTGATTAATCAGCTTGATGGCTTTGATCCTCGAGGAAACATCAAGGTAAACCATCCTACGACATTAAACATTTATCGAACTAAAACTAGCAATTTTCTTTCAGGTATTAATGGCCACCAATCGACCTGATACTCTCGATCCAGCTTTAATGCGTCCCGGTCGTTTGGATCGTAAAGTGGAATTCGGTTTGCCCGACCTGGAAGGCAGGTCGCATATCTTCAAAATCCATGCTCGTTCTATGAGCGTGGAAAGAGATATCCGTTTTGAACTGCTGGCTCGTCTCTGTCCCAACAGCACTGGTAATAAAACCAACTCAAGTTTAGAAAATCTGTTAAAACTAACAGTCATCAATATTTCAACTTTAAGGAGCCGAAATTCGTTCAGTGTGCACCGAAGCTGGCATGTTTGCTATTCGTGCTCGTCGAAAGGTAGCAACCGAAAAAGATTTCTTGGAAGCTGTCAACAAAGTTATCAAGTCGTACGCTAAGTTTAGCGCAACACCTCGCTACATGACTTACAATTAAATTTCAAAACACACGGTTAAACGGATTGCCTGTTGCATATAATACGTGTATTCCGGCCATTTTCTCTCCTCTATTTTTTGTTTGTTTTTCCAATGGCCCGTAATACAATGTGAAAGGTAACTGAATAGTTAAGAACAAATTTCTCTTTTTAAATAGATCTAAAGTTTAAACATTGACGTAGATATAGTGACTTTTAAAATAGCGTTTTAATTTTCTGTTTGAGACGAAGGTGTGCTGGGAAGATCCTTGGCTGTTAGAGTAGAACCCCACTTCACCCGAACGGGAGTTGGATTTCAGTAAGCCGGAGTAAGAACTGACAGCGGCGTTTTCTTTGCTGTGTCGCATTCCGTATGCAAAGTAAATTACGAATCCTGCAGATCATTTTGATTAGCATTTCACGGGATCCAGATTGGATAGCAATATTAGGCAGGCACATACCTATTGACATCCAAATGGCGAATCGAATCCACGTCATCGGGTTCAAATTCACCATAAGAGCGACATTAGCCGCGATGGATAGAGCTGGAAGAGTCGGAACCCAAGGAACTTTGAATCGTAAGCCTTCGGTCGACTGGTTGTGAACAGCAATAAGGACTAGTGCTAAATAATTAAATGAAGGAAAACAAATTGGCGATAAATAAGCTAAAAACAATGCAACCGTGATGGACTCACTAATGAGAGAAACTGCCACGAGGAAAGTTAGTAATACAGCCAGCCACCATTCTGGCCCGTTTGGATGGTAGACGGCCCTTCCTCCCCATTGAAGAATAGCAAAAATGCAAGAGCAACTGACGGTGAAAATAAAAACACAAGTGGCTGGAAGAACACCCGGCTCGTAGCTGCCCAAGATCCTTTCAATCCAATAGAATTTCGGCTTCAACCGGCCGGCTTCGTTCAGCATCTATCCCAAAATCAAACAATAATTCATGGCACACACACACACCCAAGTATAGTTAATTATACAAACATCGACAAACTCCTTGGCACTTCCAGGTGATGGTGGGGTCTCCGTTAACGGGAGTACATCAGACTTGCTGACTAGCGGGCGATAGCGTAGGATAATAACAGCTGCCGAGACGATCGTGTATGCCATCAACGTACCGATGGACATGAATTCGACTAGTTTTTCAATATCGAAAAATAGTGCCACGATGGCGCTAAATAGGCCGCAAACACCGATGGTGATTAGTGGCACCTGGGTTTTCTCATGGACTCGAGCGAAGACTTTAAAGAGGAGTCCGTCTTGCGCCATAGCGTAAACTCCACGTGGAAGAGAAAAGAGAGAGCCGAAAAGGGTGGTCGTCATGCCGGCCAATGCACCGATGCTAATGACGATGCGTGCCCAGGTGATGCCGTGAGAGGCGAAAGCGTCGGGTAAAGCAGCCGTCGGGTTGATGAGCGTATAGGGCACCATCAGGGTGAGAGCAGCCGAAACGCACATGTAGCCCAACGAAACGACGCTCATCGAAACGAAAGTTGCCACCGGGATAGAGAAACTCGGGTCACGAGCCTCTTCTCCCGAGGTGGCGATGCTATCGAAGCCCACGTACGCATAGAAACAGGTAGCCGCCCCGCTTAAGATTCCGGAGAACCCAAAGGGCGCGAACCCACCGTAATCAGTCCAATTGTGGTAATCAGCCCAATAGAAACCGAATCCACTGACAAATACAATGACGCCAATGTTTACCTGACAAAGTTATAAATTATTGAAAGAATAATGCAATAAAGATATTGAACGTAGCCTACCATAGTGAAGAAGCTGTTAAAGTAAGAGGAGCCCTTAACTCCCAAAGTAGATAATCCGCAATAAGCCAGACAAACGGCAAAGGCTAAGAAATCTGGCGTTTTGGCCATCATGTCGTTGTGCATTTCACCGAAAACTCCGGCCGTTGCGTTAGCAATTACTCCTCCAGCTAACGCATCCACGTAGCCGCTCCAGGCTCTGGCCACTGACGCCGCACCTGTGCGTAACCCGTCCACATAATAAATGTTTAATACAATTTAAATCTGATCTTGAAAACGTACCAATCATGTGTTCCAATAGAATGTTCCAGCCGATGACAAACGCCCAGAACTCTCCTATGGTTACATAAGTATATACGTAAGCGGATCCGGCTTTAGGTACGCGGCTGCCGAACTCCGCGTAACACAATGCAGCTAAAACAGAAGCTAATCCAGCGATTAAGAAGCTCAAAACGATGGCTGGTCCTGCCATATTGTGAGCCACTGTGCCCGTCAACACGTAAATGCCAGCACCCACCATATGTCCAATACCTAACGATGATTGTCTGATTTAACTTTGACCTGAATTCATAGTCTTATAACGTAACACGTATACCAAGCATTGTTATGTCCAAAGTCGACAGACATCTTCGCAAAGGTGTTTCCATAAGATTTTCTCCTAATGTTTTGCGCCGGTTCATCTGGAAGCACGTCGAACTGACGAAACGACATAATAGTCGGTTGCGTAATCCGCCCATCTCTTCTGGATTATCGTCTCCGGAAGGATTGCCAAGTTCCGAATTTCCAGTGGCAATCGATACTTCTGCAACTGATGGCGGTTGAGTTTCTCTAAAATGATTAAAGATAAAAGTAGAAACTAATCAATATACAGACGCACAATTAGCTAACTAATTATTAAGTATGGTTGTGGTCTAGTCAAAATCCCAAACAACTTGAATAGGATACGCACGTTGAATGAGCCATTATATATTTTTTTAAAAAAAAGACCAGCTGGAAAATCAGTCAACCAAAAGGTAAAGAGGATTTCGTGTTTGGGAGCAACAGACGTGTTCGTCACGGTGTTAATCAGTTGACTAACACTGATGAACTAACTTGCTCTGACAATTGAAGAGCGATGTTTTTATATAAGGCTATCGGTAAACAAGGAAAGGTGATTGTCCTTCAATGTAAACGTTGAAGGTCGAACAAGCCCCAAAGTTCCAGACCTTAACGTAGGTGACTAATAGAGGTACGTGTCAGACAAACAAATGTTGGCACATCACCAATGTTGGATGGAAGGAGAGAGCAATTAACTTGCCCATCACATCCCATCGATATGGATCAAGAGCAGAAACAAAGGAAGGATTAGAAAACGAATCACTCTTCTACACACCACTGTTTTTCATTAAGGAATTTAATTAAATTCTAGATGCAGGTGAAATTAATCACAGGAAAACAAGATGTTTCTTAGGAAGATCAGAACGAGTTACCTTAGGTGGCTGGGATTCAGTGACCGGATAACATTAATTCGAACCAAGAATCACTTGTAATCACTCTACTGCAACCCAGCAAATTAATTGAGAAGAAATCACGACTACAAGCAGAAGTGAAAACAAGGAAAGACGAGTCTTGTGATTCGTATCTTTTGTCTTAACATTCCCTGCGTTGGGTGTTTGCCTGATTCGGTATTCGACAGCAGTGAAGGGTATAGAAAGTCGTGAAAGATTCAACAGTTGACAACGAATAGCATAGGACCTGGACAACAACTTCAAATGGGCTACGCTGTCTCATACTAGACTCGTCAAAATGAAAGCGAAGCTTTCACACATGACCGTGACGTTTTTTTTCGTGTCCATTGCTCATCAAGACGACCAACATATAATTGCTCGTTCGAGTTGTTCATCGTCACAGAAGACTGGTTCCCAATTGACGAGAACGAAGCGAAATATGTCACTGAGAAAACTGTAAGGTTTCTGTTCCAGTCGTGTCATCGCATAAATATTCGTTTGTAAAGTTTTCTCATTTTTCGATTATTCCCGCTGTTTGTATTTAACCTAGTATAGTAAACAAGTTCCAGTTTTTTCTTACCTCACGTAAAAGACGTCTCCGATTTGTGTCTCTTTTCACGCTGTAGAGAATAAATAGAAATCGATCTACACAGAAAGTGTATACACATACAGAGACTTTGCGTCGAGACAGACCATGTGGAACAGCTGTTTCGAGAACTACTGCTGTGTTTGGTGGCCCTTTTTTTTGTTACGTTAACTACATCCGATCGGCCACACAATACCTGCGCGTTTGGTTGCGCGTTCGTGCAACCAAGGACGTGCATTTTATTTATTGATCGTTCTCGTCAACGCGTGTCCAAGTACCTCGAAAAAGAGCCTCGGTTTCCTTTCAATATTTTATTTTTTACTGTCGCACTTATCAATCTCATATAATCACGAACTTTTTGCGTGTGTGTTATGTCGACTTACAGCCGCAGCCACAACCCACAAGGACGAGTGTTTGGCATTGAAGGAAACTATACCCAAGTACGGATATCTGTAGATACCGCAAAACATAGAAGAGAACGTTGTAAAAAGGGCCGCAGACAGACGCACGTCGTGCGTGAAAAACTAAAAGATTCGAGTTGCACAAAAACAAAGGCAATTACATCGATTGCCATTAATGGCGTAATTTCTTTTAATCGTTTTTTAAAAATGAACTTGTGTATTGAGGATGTGGGCAGTTGTAACATACCGTTGTACATTAAAGGGAAACGCCTTCTTACTTACCTGAGCAAAATAGACGTTGACAAAGGGATCGCTATACGTGAAACAAAATGACGTGCACTCCAACACGCGTGTGAAATCTATACAAAACACTCGAGGTGTTGTCAGAAATGTTCGGTTCTCGAAATCAAAAGTCTGTGTGTTTTATCAGTGATTTACAAAACAATGCCAGGTCGATAGCCAGCAGCGGTATTGGTCAACGAGAAACGCTTTGTTCCGACGACGATTCCTTTCTTCAAACGGTTCTGATGATCGGGACCGCCAACTGTGTACGAAGCACCAAGAGGCACTGTCAAGAAATCCCCTTGTCTGAACGTGCCTACATTGTAGTTGGTGATAACCTACGCGAGTTTACCAAAATGCATCAATAATATTCTTGTGCTGAATGTTTTTAAACGATAAATACTTACTGTCGGTTCGTCTTGATATTGTGAGCCTTGATCGGATGCGAAAAGGCCGTAATCAACAGGTGAATTCTCGTAGGGGATAATTAAATGATCGAGGGATGATTTTTGAGCTACTGGCATCGATACCACCGTCATCCAGCATCCAACAGCGCAAATGAGGAGCACCTTGTTAAAAACAGAAATCAACAAATGTTTTGTTTTTCCTGCGGATGTGTCGCACACTTTCAAAAATGTTTACCTTCATCGTGGAACTTGCTTACGGGAGGGTTTCGTTGGTCGGCAAATAAACGATGAATGAGCTGTGCTTGAAGACCAACATAGTCCTCTTATATAGAGCCGGAGCTCGTACAGCAGCTGCTCGTAGCGTACGTCCAGCGAGGCGGAAAAAAATGTACGACGGCCAGCAAAGAGAATATGGAAGGGGGGAAAGATATGCCATTGTTCACTTTCACCTCGACCGGTTTACGACGACTCATTAATTGCCGGACGCTCATGCAGGACCACTCTCTGACTTTCTCCGCTTGTTTAAGCTAAAAGAAATAATATACCCTCACATAAACACACACACACACACACGACTGAGGATACAACAATGTTCAATTCCGTAAAAAGTGAAAATGCTTTTTCCCACAATAACAAAAGGTCCGTGAAGAGGGTAAAAACAAGGGAGGGAGATAACAAGCGGCGATGGATGGGCAAACACACAGCAACAAAAAAAATGCCCATCAGCGTTTTCACCTGTGTCATCGTACACCTGTCTGAGTACACCATCTTCTTTTCCATCGAGGACACAACTATATCCGACAGGTTAAATGGCCGTGGTTTTTTTTTTTCTTTTACGAGAAGAAGATTATGACCGAGCAGCTGAAGGAGAAGAAAACTCGAGTCATCAACCGACTATTTTCTGTTTCGGGCAAGTGTTGCACGGAGGAACCAGATTCAAGAGAGCGATATAAGAAAAACGAGAGATTTTAAAGAAATAAAATGAAAGTCAGAAAGAAAAAAAAAGCAAATATGGGTCTGTTTTTCTAGTTGGAATCATTTAAGTACTTTTTCCACTCGAATGGCATTTCGGAGAGATGTTGCACAAAACACGCTATATAGAATGTTTGCTATTCTTGGGGATTCTTTTCTATTTTCGAGAAAACATCTCACACGGAGGGATACCAAAGGCAAACAAAAGAAAAAGGTGCTGCTTTCTCCGCTCTCTCTCTCTCTCTCCCCTTGTTCCTCCAGGAACGGTTTCACCAGTTGAGATATGCACTTAACCGCTAATCCTGTTCTTGTAGGGCTTTTTCTCCGCGTTTGTCTGCTGTATATGTCATCAAAAACGGCTCTTTTGACAAGTGCGTCTCTGCCCGGGGACTTTAAATTAATTCTCGGTTCATTTAAAGGTATGATTAACCCACCTAATAGATAGTAATGGCTAGACCATTGTCACTGAAAAAAAAAACGTGACCGATATCGGTAATGATAAGTGGTTTGGTAGGTTCTAGCAATAGGTGGCATCAGCGTGCACATTTGTATACCGCCTTCTATAAACTTTCTGTTGCCATGATGGAATGACATTTTTTTCGGAGATTATTGAGAGATATTACAATACAGGAAACTGAAGAATATTTTCAACCGGTTTAAGATTTTCATTTCAGAAAATTCTACGAACCCGATAATCACAGTGGCTGGAGGAACTGGGTCAATTTCGCTCTTGATATACAAACGGCACTCTCTTTCCTATTCATCAGGTGAGTATAAAATGATTGTGACCTTGGCATCAGGTGAATATGTTTGCATTATCATCGTGGCATTCAATTAGGAAAGAGTGGCTTTTCTTTTAAAATATATAATAGGCCTCTACATAATGCTTTCATTTTTCCGAAAATAGAAAGGTATGCATAGTTGGGCGGATGAGTGTTGGGCCTCTTCCAGAAAGTGAAAAGCCATGGTGAAATGGAAACACGCAGGCCTACCTATTTAATTAAATTTTTTATTTTCTACGTCAACGATCTTGACCTTGGTACGTCATTATTTAAATGGAGAGGGGAAATCGAAAGCCGCGGGAGTTTCTATACGGAACAAACGTGTAAATTATAAAGCACGCGTGAAAATAGTCGTGCTAAACCGAAAGCGCTTTCACGTTTCATTATAGAGAAGTCAGTATCGCGAACTAAAAATTTTTTTTCGTTTTTTACCCATAGAATTCGCATTGAATGTCTAGTCTGGTTTGCCTAGAACGAGATTTTCATTATTACGAAATAGCTGGACGAGACATAAGCGGCCGACCTCTTCGATTTCACCGTTCGCTTTATTAGGTCACTCGATTATCGGGATTGTTATCCATCGGCGAATACCTAGACATGCGCATTTTTTCGTTTTCACTCACGTTTTATTCATTGGCAATATAATGAGTCATAAATTCTTTTCAAATAATTCGATTAAATACAAATGCAAGAAACTGGAAATTGATTTGTCCTGTTCAATAAGGTCCATTAATTGGCTTATGTCACTAGAACAGCCATAATGAGGACATTGAATGTCTGCACGGGGACTATCAATGATGACATCGTCTACGATGAGAGCTATTACCTTAGAGAAACAAAACATCGTGTAAATATTTACGGGAACTGTAAATTGTAGCCACCACACAGAGCAAAAAAAAAAAAGGAAAGCCTGATTCGATTTTTGCTGTCTGCTGCAATAGAAAGTCGCAAAAGAACGAGACCTGGACGTTGCCCTAAAATTGGTCTACCTGACATGCAAGTTAAAACATTAAATGCAAATAAAACATGTCGACTCGACCCCTTTTAACTTCTTGGCATCGTCATCTGGTCCACGTCGCTAATGAGTCATTTTTTTTTTGAGCGTGATGGATATCGGTACCATTTTTATGATGGACACCGAGCAAATGAATTCCGCGAAGATCCCTGATAATTAAAAAAATTGCTATCAAATAAAGGCGTTTTATGTTACACGATAGATATCAATCATTATACATCGAATCGATGAGGTCTTTTCACTTTTTACGATCAATTTTAGCGATGGTGGTGATGAGTGAATAATCACGAATCATGCGGGCCGATCATAGAACAATGTGCGCTCCCCCCAAAAGAAATTGTTGAATGAATTGATTGTGTGAGGAGCCTCGATTGAAATGCTCTATCACCATCCATTAAAACGTATAATGATGGATGTGGGCCGAATGCGACGACATCCATCTGTCAAACTCGAAAATTCACGATGATGATTTATCGCAATTGATGCGGGACACGTTGGGTGTACTCGTCAAAGTTAAGGTGAACTTCTGAATTTAAAAAAATAAAAACAACAACAATAGACAAACATTGGTGGTGATACTACAATCTCTTTTTTTTTTGGGCATCACCAGCTTTTCCAAAGTGTCCTATCACCTATGAGGTAAAGACGACATAGATATCGTTTGGTAAAACGGATCGGGATTCTTCTGAAAAAACAAACCTGTCGTCCGTCTGGCGACAGATTTAGTTCATTTTCTCCTTTGTATATTACCTCACGTTCGTTTCTCCCACTTTCTCCTCGCTAAAGCAAAAAGAACGAAGGCGGAATCCATCGGGCGAAATGCAGCGCTTCTTGACGCCGTGTGCGAAGAGGTACGCGCAAGAGCAAACGGGTGGTGAAAGCCGTGGATGCGCTACTCTCTCGTTGGATGCTACTACCGGTCGAGGGGCGAATGTCGTTCGCCTGTTTCACATTCTATAAGTTCTCCAGATAAGCAAATAAAAAAAAGGACCAAATTGAAAAAGAAAAAAACAGATAATAATTAAAAACCGGTTTTTCTTTTATTTAGTTGTTCTTCCTCTTTGTACGCGTGTTATTTTATTTTTTTCTCTCCATTTCCAGTTCACAAAAAAAAAGAGGCTCTCCGGGTGTATCCTATAGCACGTGTTGCAACTTAGATAGATGGAGGAAGAAAACGCCCCGGATTGAAGCCATCGCTGGCCATCGGCCGCATATATAAGACAACAGACTCGACATAGTTCAATCGTCACAATAGTTTCAACCTTTCCTAGCCAAACACATCAGCATGAAGGTAGTTATTTCTTTATTCCCAATTCTGAAATCGTGAAATCTTTAATTTACCTGGATTTCCCCCCTCCCCACCCCATGTAGATCTTGGCATTTATTGTCGTCATCGTTGCCGCTTCTGTCAGCGGTGACGCTCAGCAACGATCGCAGCGTCCCCCCATCAGGATTTACCATCCGGAATTTAAGATTCCCATTGCCCGGCCGTATTCGGCCATCAAAAGGGAAACTCCTGTCAATCCGGTAGTGATTACACCTTCAGCATCCAGGCAATTGAACATCGCAAAGGAAGAAATCAAAGAGGAGTTCAAACCGGAGATCGCACGGCCGGTTGTCAGACAGGTGGCAAAACCAGCGGTTAAAGAAGAAATGAAAGCAGAGGTGAAGAACGAAGCCAGACCAGAAGACTCCCTCAAAATCAAGGTATAAAACAATATAAGCGACGAGAAAAGTTAATCCTTGTAAGGTTAATCATATTGAAATAAAAGATGCAGGCCGTTCGATCTATTGGAAACCAGAAGAATCCCAGATCGTATTCATTTGGCTACGTCATCAAGGATCAGGAGACGTTCAACGATTTCGAACAGCAGGAGAAACGCGATGGTGATGTGGTGACGGGATCTTATCGAGTCAACTTGCCCGACGGTCGTGTCCAGCTCGTTAATTACAGGTCAGCACCTGAGACTGGCAATATAATGCAAGTCAGTTACGAAGGAGAAGCCAAATATCCGGATTACGTCCCAACAACAGAAATGATGGACAATAAAGGGAAGAGGACTATCGTTTCTGCCTCCAACAAGGCCGCCAAAGTCAATCAGGTCATAAAAATCAATCAAGAAATTATTAAGATCAACCAGGAGGTTAAAAGCAATCAGCAAATCAAGGTCGATCAGGATGTCAGGACGAACGCCGACAAGGAAATCAAAGCCGTTTACACGCGTCCAAGTCCCGCACCACCGACCCCGAAGGCTGTCGTCCTTCCAGTTAAATATTCAGCCCAATATAAAACTGCACCTCGAGCCCCAACTAGAGCACGATCTGTTGAATCTTTCGTTCCATCCGAATCTCTTCCTACTCCCGAGAAATTAGCCGCTGAATCTCCTTCGGCGCCTTCTGAATCTTTGCTGCGAATCATTTCGAAATCGTTGCCGAAACCCGAGAAATTCAGCGCTCCCGTTCGAGCTAGGATCGTTGAATTTCCAGCTGTTGCACCCACCCCTGAAGAAGCTGTTCTCGAGGAGGATTTCAATGACGTGTTGGAGTTTGATGGACCTTTACCTATTCCAGCCGCTTATCGCAATGGCCGCCGTATCGGCAACCGTGCTAACATACGCAAACAGGTGGAGCGATGGTGGTAAACGAACGAACGCAAAACTCGACCGAATTTGGACCCCAATAACTTATGCAGTTATTAAGATTTGTTTTTTTGTTTTCTTGGAACTCTGAGTTCCATACTTACTAACCATACCTACATAGAATAGTCCGATCGGCATTCATCGTGCGTTGACGCATTTGAATCGCCGCAGACATTGTTATTGTTTTATTGTTTTCCCTTCGTTGTTGTTAAAGTAGATTTCGAATCTTTACAAATACATTATGCTCATACTCACGTTGCTGAAGTCATTCACTTTTTTTTCGATTAAAATTTAAAGAGAAGGGATTCAAAATTAGGAGAATGCGGTCAGTCGGCCATCAGAAGACACCCTCCTCCCCTCAAAAAACCTGCTGCTCTACAATGACGACAGAGAGAAAATGTTAGATATGTCGAAAGCGAAACGTTTTTTGTTAAACCACGCATTGTTATAACCGCCAAGGTTGATGTAATCGGCTATGGTCGTGATGCTTCTGTTCCGCCATGCGAGCATCATGTACATTTTTATTCACGCAGACCTTTTTTTCTTTTAGGTGGGTGGGTCTAATGCTGATGTGGTTGTCGTGTTTTTATTTTTTGCCTCCTGTGCTTATACTTTGATTGTTATTAAATCTTTTGTTCGCAACTCTATGAATAGGAAATAAATAGGGGCCGGAGAGAGCGAGAGTTTAAGATAGGCTTTTCCAGGGAAGCCGCAAAAAACAATTGACTATCACTTTCCAAGGTTTCGGTAATTGCGTCATTTTTCGAGAACATTTTTTTGTTTTGTATTACGTTACCCTTTCCCCTATGAAGATGGTACCATCGACAAAAAATGGGGACGAAAGAACATCCCTTTTTTTTTGTGGAAAAATTCTAAGAAATAAAAAAAAAATTAGGTAAATTGGATGCGAAGTGATCTAATTCACTTTGCTGCTAATGAAAAAATGTAGACACGTATTGGGAGGTCTGTGAACGCTAATTAACTAGCTCTTTGATGAACTCGGGTTTAAACAGAGGTGGATAAACAACATGTGCCCTTAAAAGGGCACGAGAAAAGACTTGAATAAATCAAAGAGAAAAAAAAAAAAGGATTCATTTGCATTTTTCGGTTGTTTTTCTCCTGTTTTTTTAAAAGATATTTTAATATAGGCTACTTTCTAATGAGTAAGCTGTAGCACCCAGGAACAGGGAAACACTTTTCACTCGTCCGCATATATTTGATGTACACAAACTGTATCGATACGGGCAACTCGTGTCTAGTTGTTTGTATATATTTTTGTTGGCGTGCAAAGCTTTCGGGATCCCGCATAAAAGGGGGGCAAAGCCAACCGGTTTCTTATTTATATCGTTACATTATCACTTCATCTGATGGTCGTCTTTCTATGTTAAAAAAAAAACCCCAAAAATGTAGCATATCCTTTAACTATATACGCTAATATTTGGGTCAAGCGAAACTAACGGGGTAGCGGATGGGGAAATCTTTTTTTTCATCACCACGCCCTTTTCGAGCTCCGAGAATCACCTCATATTAGCCAGGCCCACTAAGACGTGCACTCAAAAAATTTTGCCGTAGCACGTCATTTTTTTTTTGTCTTCATGTTTTTGTAATAAACATTTGAAAATGAATTACGACGAGAGTCAGCGAAGGAGCGATGTATGTATCCACTTTCCATTTCTCCTTCGGAATATCACGACTTTTTGTTGAGAAATTCTTTTTTTTTCCCCGACCTTTTTCTGTATGTGTGTTGACGCTTTTTAGGTTGAAAGCCTAAACAGAAAAATGAATTTGAATGCAAGAATTTCTTCTTAATAAGAGAAGATGTGGGAAGATAGGTCTTAATCAGTGTCCTCAATTGCGTCATTGAATAACGAGGTGGGTTTTAATCTTACAATCGTCACCGTATTTGAATGCTGATGGAAAAGGGATGTCATCGGCCTTGATGAAAATCTAGGCTGGCACGAGTTACGCCAAATCACGCAAAATTCCAAAGAATTCTTCAGGTCAGTGGCTTTCCAAAGGTAAATGAATCGCGTGTGACTGTATCTTCGTTCACATCCACGTAAGCCGTTGATATACAAATAGGATACCGCCATCATCACATCAGCAAAAATCTTATACATACCCAGATTGTGTATCCGTGATGTCTGTGTGGTTGATTGCACCAAATCAAGCTGCACCACTCACGGGGGGAAAGTTGTTCTTGTTTCAAAACTCTTTCTTTATTTTTATATGCTTTTGAGAAACGTGAATATTGTTTACAAACATAACCACTGGACTTTTTTTGTTGTTGTTGTTTGCTGACCAGCGAAATTTCCACTCAAAAGTCCGTTGACTTTAGTCACGAAATGCGCCCAGTGTTTTATGCCTTTACATTTCCCAGAGCATTTATATGGAGCTTTTCAATTGATTGCTGTATAGAGTTATTGTAGCTTCTATACGGAGGGATCAAATTAAAGTGCAAGATAAAGAAAATCAAAAATTTTTTTTAAATTGGGGCGTGCCTCTTATTTTTTTCTTCTTCTTCTTTGATCGTGATAGTTAGAGGGACGATTTGAAAAACTTTCTCGCCCGAATTCATTTTGTTTCCTATTCATTGTTCGAACACGCACACTGGAATATTTGCCTTTAGTGTTGCAGGCCAGTTAAAGACGTTAGACGTGCACACACACAAAAAATAGATCGAGCAACTGCCATAAGTTGGGCGGGGAAGACACTCGACGTTAGCAAGAAGAGAAAGGGAAAGGCCAACAAGCCGTGGACAATTGCGCCCTTTAGATATTATATCGTCAGTCTGTCTGTTTGGTGGGGGAGTTGGGTGAGAACAAGGAGAAAGACGGGCAACACATCATCAGTAAGAGAGAGCAAAGGTGTGTGTCTATACGCGTGGGCTGTACACACACAGGTAAGCAAAACTGCACAACTGTTCACCTGTTATACCGCACTGCGTGCAAAGGAGGCGGGTATATATTGCCAAAGACGATGGAAGCATCTATACACCGCCTATATAAGTCAGACTGAGCACATCAACATTCAGTACAGTTGACTTCTACCTCTTTTGGAAGTAAAGCTGTGTTAGCTTTGCTCCCCTTTCACATACACAAACAAGTACACAACATGAAGGTATATAGCCATCTTTAATTAATACGAACAACTGATTCATTCTCATCTTCCTTTTTTTATGATCCCATTCGCAGATTTTTATGATCTGCATCGCTTTTATGGCTGCTTTAGTAGCAGCTGCTGATGACGCACCAGTTCAGCGGCGTCGTGTTCAACCGGCAACGACGGACGAAGCGCCCGTGTACCGTCGTCGCGTCCAGCCTGCAGCTGACGAGGCACCCATCATCCGCCATCGTGCCCAGTCTGCCCGTTATGCCCCTAAAACATACGACGAGCCTAAGGATTACCCTAAACCCGAACCATCTTACCCCGCTAAGCCAGCTGCTGCTCATTACGAAGAACCAGCAGAGTACAAACCTCCAGCTTACGTTGCGTCTAAACAGCAAGAACCGGACTACACCCAACCTGAACCTGCCTATCCAGCTAAGCCTGTGTATCGGCCTCGTCAGCCTGCTTATCCTAAAGAGCAAACTGAGCCAGAGTATCCCCGTCCGGCAATTAGGAAGCCCGCCTACAAGGCTGCTGAACCTGCTCCATACAATGCTGACCAGGAACAGGAGGAAACGGAGGTATGTTTGAAGAACACGTTAGCAAGTGATTGAATAACACTTCATTGTTGTTGATTGTTAGGTAACAAGAGAGCCGTACAATTTTGGGTACGCCATCAAGGACGAATACGATGATTACGGTCGTCATGAGGAAAGCGATGGCAAGGTGGTCACTGGATCTTATCACGTCGTTTTGCCCGATGGTCGTAAGCAGACTGTTAAGTACAGGGCTGATCCCGAAACAGGATTCACCGCTGATGTCACTTATGAGGGCGAAGCCATTTATCCCGAGTACATTGAACCAACTCAATCACCGTACAAGGCTACCCCTGCCTACCAAGCTGAACCTGCCTACCCTAGACCATCTTACCCAAAGAAGCCTGATTATCCCAGTAGACAATCGTATCCTAAAGAGCTAGCTTATCCCGAGCCAGCTGCTCCAGCTAAGCCAGTTTATCGCGAGCCTGCTGCTCCAGTTAAACCAGTTTATCGTGAGCCTGCTACCCCAGCTAAACCCGTTTATCGTGAGCCAGCTGCCCCAGCTAAACCCGTTTATCGTGAGCCAGCTGCCCCGTCAAAGACTGCCTACCGTGAGCCAGTCTATCCCGAGAGAGAAGCTCCAACTAAGCCTGATTATCGCGAGCCAACCTACCCCGAGCCAACTGCTCCACCTAAACCCGTTTATCGCGAGGCAGCTTATCCCGAACCCACTTACCCAGAGCCTACTTACAAGAGACCATCGTATCCTAAACCCGAATATCCGAGACCATCTCATTCCGGAAGACCAGTTTACCCAAACAGGCCAACTTATTCCGAGCCAGCTCCATCAAAGCCAGCCTATCGCGAACCAGTTTACAAAACCGAACCGAAACCGGAACGAAAACCTGAACCTACTCCAGAGGTAACTACCCAGGAATACAAACCTACCACAACTACCCCTGCTCCTACTACAACAACAACCACCACACCAGCTCCTACTACTACCACTACTGAAGCTCCTTACACCGAGACAACATATCCTGAACCTTCCTACCCTGAAGAAGCCTACCCTACTCGACCACCTTATCCAGCAGAGCCAACTTACTCCAGACCACCTTACCCGAAGCTTGAATATCCCAGCAGACCGTCTTATCCAGAACCACCAGCCTACACCAGACCTTCCTACCCCGAGCCAGCTTACCCATCCAGACCCACCTATCCTTATCCAGGTGAAGATCGTCCAGAGCCTTCCTTCCCAGTATACAGACCCGTTTACCATCGTCCTGAGCAAGACTCTGCCCCAGAGTACAGGCCCCCTCAACAATATACGCCAGTATGAATAATTTAACTCAAAAGTCCATAATAATAAGCCGTCAATATGCATCCTACTAAAAACAGATAAAATCATCTATATATTATAATAAGAGACGATGAGTCGATCCTTCATTGTAGTGTGTAAGAAAAATATGTGCTTCCTCATTTTGTATTCGTGTGATGCCTTACGATATTGAACCAATAAAAATGTATATCTCCCAAAACCAAAAGAACGAAGGAAATCTTTTTCTTTTTCATGAAAATGAGGTCTAACTCGCGTCCTCTCACGTTATACTCTTTCACTTTCTACGCCAAAGTGTGCGAGAAATTCGATTCGTCAACCAACTGAGCACACACAAAGCAGCAATCAGACGAGCGAAAGCGCGATGAAAAACTGGGGCTCCATCGCAACACGACCGGCTCTTTTTTTCTTAAAGAAAGAAAAGTTGAATTCAACTCCCGCCGTGTTTGTGTCGTGTAAAACCAAGAACAAAGCGTAACCGCACGATATGATGGACGACCGCGCGTTACGGCCAACCAATTGTCGGATGTTACGAGATGAAGACGATCTTTTATACGTCTTGTCTTCTTGATGTGCATGACAGCAATAGAGAAAGTGCACATTCTCCGGTCATTAAATTTAACCATTTGGCGGGGGGGCTGTTTTCCCTCTGTGCTCGTTAAGCTGATGGGCGAAACCTTCCGTCATAAGGTGAACGTTATAGCTTGTAGTAGTGAACAACAGGTGATTGTTATGTATATATACGTTTTGTAACGTACTCTTTTTCTTGTTGAAATATTACGAGAAATCGAATCTGCTTTCGTTTGTGAGAATATAGCTTCAGGAGCCAATGTGTTCAACGAACTTTTGGTTTTCCATTGTGTTATGATAGGCTACGGGAAATAGAATCTCATTATCATCAATGAGAATGGAAAACAATCATTTTTCACGAGGTTCTGTGCATTCTCACCTGTTACCTGGCGCTAGGAGCTGCCTCTTAAAAAAAAAAAAAGGGAAAGCGAGAAGAAGTGCAAGAAAAAAAAATATTTGATAGAGGTGCACCATTTCATGATTTCTCCGTTTGAAAAACGCATTTTTGTTCGTCATCGATCATCGGCACACTTACTTATGCAGTTATACTTTTCCTATATATGTTATATACGATACGTCATCACGCTGGCTCGATTACAGGTTGAAACTCGTGCCGGAGTCACACCCAGAAGAAAACTGCCAGCCCCGTCGTGTATAAATGTAAGCCTAATTGAGCGTGATAATAATAGACGCAATGGGCGATTTAACAATGTCTGCCGATTTCTATATACGTTTATCATAGCTTTATTGTTTTATGCTACCACCAGCAAAGAAGTTTTTAAAACGAGTGAAAGTGAACTATACACAGAAGAAATGAGATGCTGAAATCTGGTCGTCATCATCCGTCAGATGTAACGTATACATAATTTTCCTTTTTAATTTAATGATTGCAAAACAGGATCACCTGCTGCTGCTACCTGTAACAAATAGCCGAAATAATCTTGCGAAATGATACGTCGCCGGAATCCTTGGAGCGTTTTCACAAGGCGTTCCTGATGTGACATGACATGAACGCTTTTACCTGTAGAATTCGTGATAATGCCCAGTGCTGACAATTTATGACACGACTGTTTTTGCAGGTATTCTAGTTACCTTTCTACTGTATAATTTCCACATTAATAATTTTGTGTTCTTGTTTTTCTCACGATTCGAAAAGCTGCTCGGCAATTAAAATCTCTTCGTAGCTCTTTTAAAGACGTGATATTCACCTTGTGTTCCATTACCAAGGACGATCTTTTTATCTAGTTACCTGGATAACGATTGCATAATGATAGATATCATACGTGATAGCTTGTGCTGTGGCATCAGTACCTCAATGTGGGGTACAAGTTTCATCTTCTGATTCAAATATAGGGCATTGCCTGCAAGATCCTAAGACGGTGGCATCATCATAATAATGTAGGTCTTTATTCCTTGAAAACTGAATTCACTCTGTACTGTATTCACTTTCATACAGCGTCCTTCAAACGATTGTATCCAAAAGAGTTCATGATTCTTTTTTTTTAATGATTTCTTTTGTATTAGACTTTGTATTCAACTGTGGTCCATTAGACAGAAGGGTTACAGTGGTACACCTGAGCTATGAAGAGTTTTTGGTGTAAAGAAATCATAAAAATGTGATTCTAGTGTTTTAATTGTTGTGTACTAAAAATGTGTAGAGATATTGATCATAACCCCGTTGGTATGTCGGGCAGAACACGTTAGAAAAAAAAAAGAACAATGATAACATAGAAATATCTTTAATTCTCACAACTGATCTCTCGGATCTCTGGCACTGCTGTAATTTTTCAAGGCAATGAACGTCATTCTGTGTTCGGAAAAAGGGCTGATCTGCAGTTATATCATAGAGAGACACCGTGGAAGTGCGATCAAGGTGATGAAGCGAAAACAAGAACATACCTCACACGATATTCCACGGGAGGGTAAGTTACCAACGACCAATCAATTTTTTAAATAGTCTACGCAAATCCGTAATGGCCACCAACACTTAAATCAGATGTTTTATCTGTTTTAATCTTTGTCATCCACGCTGGAATATTTTTGTTTTGATTTGAAAAATGGTCAACTCTGTCTGTATTCACGATTGAGTGCGAGCAATTTTCGTTTAGACCCTATTTTCTTTTCCGAAGAAAAACTGATTGCGCAAATTCGTTCGATTGCGAAATTGCGAATTTTCAAAGGAAATGGAGAGACTCATTTTTGTTTCTGTTCAAAGCGGTTTACGATTGCAAGATTAAAAAGAAAAGGACTCACATTTTGTTTTCGATACCTTAAAAGACGATCGACCCGTCACGAAAGACTAGTCGTTCGGTCACACATTAAGAACAGTATTGGGTGGTAAGGGAAAAAAAATAATTGTTGCCTTTAATTGGTTTCGAATTAGGCGACACATTAAGGGAAAGTCTTCTGTATCTTTATCTGTAATTTTTTCTTTTCTTGTGGTCGCGATCAGGCGACAAACGGGCGGACCGATGGTCGAAGGCTATAGGAAAAGCGTAGAGCTGCGATTACTGTTGCCATAGTTCTTTATCTTTGTTTCGTTTCACGCGATGTCACCGAGAGAATCTGAAACTCGGCGAGACGCGCCGAGCAGAGCGACTGGCTGCGCCTCACGGTTGATCCGGTTTTACGGGGTGAGCCAGACCTTCAAGAATTCAGTAAAACCCCTCCTCTCGTAATAATATCATTCCCAGCATCGCCTAAATAGCAGTATATTACACTACAATAATGAGTAACCACAACTGAACACGCAACGACAACAGTCTCAACTAATGTATAAAAGGACAATGTTGTGGTAGCTAAAATGCACAGTCAGTTTCAAGTTCCTTCTCAGTTTCAAGCTTCTCCGCCAGCATCGAACATTTCATTAGTAGCTGATCAACATGTCTTTAACTATGCTTACTTTGGTAAAACATTGTTAACAAATAGTTTTTCAGTTTTCCCTTTTAAAATTAACAGTTTTCTTTTCATCTTCTTGTTCAGGTTGCTGTTGTTTTGATGGCTTTCGTCAGCCCATCTTTTTCGTATTCGGATACTTATTCCAACACTCCGTCATACTCTTACGCTTACCAGATCTTGTGAGTTTCAATTTTTGAATGTCATCTTCGTCCTGACTTATCTGAAATCTTCTTGTGCCGTAGGGATACTTACTCCGGCCAGGATTTTGGTCATGAAGAGGCCGGCAAACAAGGCAAAGTGAACGGTGAATACCGTGTCCTCTTGCCCGACGATCGCCTTCAAGTTGTGAGCTACTCTGCGGATCAAAATGGATACGTAGCCGATGTGCAGTACGCTGATGGCTCAACAAGTCCAGCTTATGGCAGAGGCAACGCTAATGGTTACTCAGGATCGGATGGTTATGCATCAGGAGCTGCTTCAGTCAAGACTTCGTCCTACTTTAATCCACCAACCAGCAACGGTGGATATGGAGGAGGCTCAGCTGCTAATGGTTACGGTGCTGGCAACTTCAACAACTATCAGAACGGTGGTGGTCTAGCTGGTCAAGGAGTATACCAACAAGCTTTCAAGTCCGGTTGTGTCTGCCAATGTCCAGCGTAAATAGCGATCGTGCAGCCGAATTGGGTACTTAACGTGCACTTTTAGACTTATGTGACTATGCTCATCTTTGCACGCAGAAGGAAAGAAAAATATGCTAGATCAAATAATTATTTATTGAGGGAACTTCTGTGTTTGTAGCATAAGGATATGTTGTTCTCTTCATACTATACAGCTTAATAAAACAATGCGAATTTTAATTCTTAAATCAAATTTGTCTTTCTAACTGATTGTTCCAAGAAACGCACAACTTCATTATGGTGTATCGGTGTGGTTGACACCAAGTGTTGTGCGCGCTGCTACCAGAAAGGGAATCTCATTCGTCCGCAATTAAAAATTTTCTATGTTCTTCTACAACAATGGCTCATTAGTTGTTACGAATTCGGTACATGTTGCAGTCCATATGCAGGATGGCGCAATATGGCGATACAAACCAGCTCAGATAACAAACATAACGTTTGATGTCTCCGTCTGTCTCAAAAACTAATTATAAAAAGAGAAATAGAATTCTACTACAAAAACACTTTTGTCTATGGAACCATGGAAATGTAAGGCTGATTGCTGCACCGAACTATTATACTGATTAGAGAGCTTGAAGATAGTGAAACTGTGTGTAGAGTAATGGATCGCACTAACGAGAAGTAATTTGAAGCCACAAGACTATCATCAAAATCTTTCAGTGAATCTTCTAGTTATGGTTAACCAAAATGTGAACAGCTTAATTGATTTGTTATTGTTGGACACGGCAAACTCATTTTTCCCCCATAGAATTCGGATTACCAATATCCGAACAGCAACTTGCATTCCAAAGAGAACCAGTTATGCTTGTGCTGGTTTATTCTGTAAATTTTCTTATGTGGTTGATTTTTATCAAGCCCACACCGTTTGCGTTTCGCTTTTCAAACGTCGCGAATGAGCTTTAGATATGTTAGGCTTATTGACTTCACATTACGGATTTTATGAATGGTCAACGAGGAAGTTTGCTATTAGGTTCATTTTATGTGGTATCAAAATGAAATGAAATTTTCCACTGCAAATGAAAATTGTTAAAATCAGGGAATCTTTCTCTTCGGTTTAAAATATATTTACCTAAAGGTTCTGAAGCAAAGGTCTAGATGGCGGGCTAAAGGTTCTGATTCAAATACATAGATGACGCAGCTTACCTACGGATCACGTCTAAATGCCAATTCCGACACCAGATGGCTCTATAGTTTTGTTTTACCGGATGATCTGAATAGAAATAAAATAAATAACGCCCTACGATATCGTGTGACTTTTTGTAGGCTGATAAGGATCCTTCCTTACGTGTGTTTATTCTATTTGTGCTTCATCTCAAGGAAGCGTTAGCTGAAAAAAATTAAACGTGTTAGTCTCTAAGCATAGCTCGTCATTTTTACCGGCAAACTGCCAATTTCTTTTCATCAAGGAAACGTAGACTGTTCCATTTTCAGCTAACAATTCGCGTATACATTTCAGCAAAAGAGTTCTCCTATGATTCAGAACTAAAATTTAATGTTTTACTCTTTAGAAAATGAGATATTGCACCTTTTTTGCCATCGTCTTATTGATGAAGTTAGTTGCAGGAAATGAGGCTGATGCCAACACTGGTCCAGTGGTAAAACTTGATGGTGACAACTTTTCTACAGAATTATCAAAAAGTCATCACTTTGTTATGTTTTTTGCCCCCTGGTAAGTAGATTTTTTAACTTTTAATATTAATAGGAAATAATTTGAATGATGAATTTTTGCAGGTGTGGGCACTGTGAACGTTTAAAACCAACATGGGCTGAGCTAGCTAGCACTGTTCAGTCAAATCTGGATGAGAAAGTGGTAATTGCAGAAGTAGATTGCACCACAGCAACTTCTCTTTGCTCCCAACAAGATGTCACTGGCTACCCAACGTATGTTTTCACACAACTAGTATCTTGCAGGCTTTCTTTACATCTTGAAATTGCACAGATTGAAATTCTTCTCAAAAGGAGCAGCAGAATCCCAGCGCCATAGGGGTCCAAGGGACCTGGGTTCATTGCTGAGCTTTATTAAAGAAACACTAGGATTACCAGATAATAAAGTAATTGCTTAAATTTTAGCATCTGATCTCAAGGTTTTAACATTTTTATTTTCATCATTCTCAGGAGAAGGTTGTTGAAACAAACACTGAGCCTCTTAAGGGTGCCGTTGAACTTTCTGAAGATAATTTTCACGACCATGTTGCCTCTGGAGAACACTTCGTGAAATTTTTTGCTCCATGGTGTGGACATTGCCAAAAAATGGCAGGTACTTGGGATAGTCTTGCCCAGTCAGTTGGACAGGACAATAGCGTTACAATCGGAAAGGTGGATTGCACTCAGTACCGTAACTTGTGTAACGAATTCGAGGTTAAAGGTTACCCAACTCTTTTGTGGATTAAAGACGGAAAGAAAGTATGTACATCATATGTTTTAGTTGTGTGGGCGTTTTTTTATTATTTTGTGATAGGTTGAAAAATACCAAGGAACGAGAACCCACGAAGATCTCAAAGCTTTTATTGAGCGCATGAAGGGCGGCGATGGTGAGGCTGCAGAAGCAAAGACTGTAAGTTTTATGCCAAATTATTTAAGAAAATAACACATGTTAATCGACCAAAATATAGGAAAAGGCAACTGTGGCTACTTCTAGCCCTGTTGTCCAGCTTGTGGACTCAAATTTTGAAAATGGAATTGCATCAGGAGTGACATTTGTTAAATTTTATGCACCTTGGTAAGGAAGATAAGTGAATATTTGGAAATTTGGCCATTCGTCAACAAATTTTTCGCTTTTTCAGGTGTGGTCATTGTAAACGGATGTCTCCTACGGTAAATAATGTTTCTAATGTACGTTGTATTTAATAAAAGTAACAAGTAATGGTCTATTCAGTGGGACGAATTGGGAACCAAATTTGTCGGCAAAACTGGAGTAAAAATTGCCAAAGTTGACTGCACTGATGGATCGAACCGGCAGCTCTGTGCCGACCAAAAGGTGGTGCCTTTTAATACCGATGGAAATCGTTAAATTAATTGCGTTTTAATTGAAATGATAGGTCAATGGTTTCCCCACAATGTTCCTCTACTCAAATGGTGCAAAGGTAGAGGAATACGACGGAAACCGTAGTTTAGACGACATGTTTTTTTTTGTCGCCAAGCTTTTGAATGAAAAGCAGGAGAAAGATGAGCTATAGACCTGTGTTTACCTCAAGTAAATATACTCTTTATATACTTTTAAAAAGTAAAAAAGGTTGAAAAAAAGGCGGTTCTGTTTTATTTCAATCAACTGTCACCTTACATTGTAACTTGTACGAGATAAGCGGAAGTGAAAGCTGCAACCCAATACTAGTTATAACGCCCACCGCTCTTAGTTTGTTTTTTTTTACTTTTTAGGGATCGATTTTCTACAGGAAATCATATCCTATTTTTTAAGAAAAAAAAAACTTATGTAGCTACACAGTTAACTTCCATAATTTTCCCTGTTAATCGCCCTGATCTATACTTATTGCATTATGTTATTGCAAAAAATTGCAAGTGTTAAAAACAAACTGGAACGGGGGTGAAAAAATAAAAAAATAATAATAGGGGAGGGGGAGAAAAAAAGGGTTTTTTGGGGAAAAGGGGGGAAAAAGGGTGAAAAGGGGGCGGCAACGGGATATTCGCTTTTTTTTAACTGAAGTTGGCAACAGTGCTCTGTTTTAATGCTTTGGTCTGCTAGCACCTCGTGTCTGTCAATCGCGGTCTGCGTTTTGAAGAGTGGAGTTATGTTCACGTGGTTGATAGAAATCCTTGCAATTTAATGAGCGAATGTCATAAATGCTTTAAAACTTTTGTTAACTAATAGCCATCCATCATGGTGAAAACTAAGCCAACCAAACACAAGGAAGAAAATACTTTTAAGGTGAGATACAAGTTATATCAATCAAAGATACAAATTACTCTAACTGATGAATGCCTTATAACATGGATTTACAACTATGCACAGAAAAAAAGCAAACTGTTATTTTGTAACAAACTGTTTTTGTTCATAGTTCAAAACTTTTGCTGAGCGGCTTTCTTCTGTGAATGTTGATGTCATCCATCGAATTAACCTCAAAAGGAATGCCATTCCAGATGAGACTGAGACATTCTTCTATGAGGCATTGGAGAAATGGGCTGATCTAAACTGTACTGAAGGCTTTACTGTCTTCTGTAGGAGACTTGGGAGAGACATCCAAAGCTTGGGACAATTGCTTCTACATGAAGAAAAAGTTATAAGCTTACTTTTGGAGCACATTGACAAAGAAAATCAATTATTTTTGGAACCCATATTAGAGTACTTGTTTTTAAAAATTTGATGCTGAGACATAGGTTAAATAATTATTTATTTTTTTATTTTAGACTGGTAGTTGCCGTTGCAAAAGATCTGCAATCTGATTTTTACCCAAAGTTCCCAGAATTTTTCCTTAAGTTAGTTGGTCTCCTTCAAGTAAGAGACCCTGAAATTACTGAATGGACTTTCACAACCTTAGCTTATTTATACAAAAATTTATGGCGACTTTTGGTTAAAGATATTGACAATGTGTATGGACTTCTTCTTCCCCTCCTGGCATCCACTCAACCAGATCATGTTCAACAATTTGCCACAGAAAGCTTTGCCTTTATTGGGCGAAAAGTTGGAGACCACACTAGTTTTGTAGAATTGATTTTCAGAAAGCTAAGGGAAAATGCAGGTGACAGTCAGGGTGTGGGTCAGCTTTTGTTCCAAATTGTCAAGGGTGTCAAGAATCAGTTTCACACTTCACTGGAAATTTTCCTACCCATCTACTTCCAATCTATCAGCTGCATTAAAGAAAATGTTTCTGATGATCCAGTCTTCAATGCTGTCAATCTTTGCTTTATCCTGATGGCAAGGCACACTTCCCAGTTACATTGCGCCAGAGTCTGGAATCTTCTGCTGGTAAAACACAAAATAGTTTCAGTTTTCTCCAAATTATAGTTTGTCGTTATTCTTTGTTTTTAGGAAGCAATTAAGTCATCAAACAGACCAGGAATTTTAGGATTGCTACTTCTATTTCAACTGTGGGTAGAATTCAAGGAGGGTGAACTTGTCACGGACTCGCTTACTGTATCAAAAACACTCGCTTCTCTCTTGAATGAAGAAGGCTTAGACGAGGAAGAGCAAAAAAGTGTGTCGGCGACGGTTGCAGCTCTCATGCAATCGGCCAAAGTCAGATTGCCGATTGAACAAACATCGAAACTTGGGCAGTTGGCCTATACATACCACTGGAAACCTGATACTGTCCTTGATTTTACTCTACAAGTTTCTTCTCACGGATTTTTTGAATCCCATGTACTTCCACATTACATTTCGTATTGTCATGGCCTTTGCAAGAAAGATCAGGGCACACGTTCTCTCGTGTTGAAAAATCTGGCAAGTCTCATCTCCACCAAAGGTTCGCTTCCTAAAAGTGGATATGATATGAGCAACTTCAAAATCTATCCCCTCGAATTCACCTTCGCAATGAGAAAATCGTCGGACGCGGAAAGTGTGCCTGATTTCGTCCAGTCAATTTTAGAGAGCAAAGTGGAAACGATGGTGAATGAAGATTTTCAAACTTATATAAATGCGATTGTTTGTCTGCCTAATCTTCGACCCATCGATTCCGGGAAAGCTACAAGAATCCTAACGAAAATAATCAAAGAGGTTGCGAATATAGTTGAAGTAAATCCTGAAGAACCTCAAACAAAACGGGCCAAAATTACCTGCCCAGTGGATTATTCCGAAAGACTTGGACTGGTATTGAGTCTTGCCATTCTAGGTGTTCGACATTTTTCGTCAGATCTAGAAAAAGATGTCCCCTGGGCAATGATCAGATCGGCCTTCCTCAATGATACCATGTCCACTAGCATATTTTATCTACGTGCAGCAGATTTTTATCTGACAAGTCTTTACGAAATGGATAATCAAAACACGTTCTCATTGGAAGTATTCTGTCAGATCTATGATGTCATTGGACAAAATCTTGGATCTCCCTATCACGAGGTAAAAGAAAACAGATTTCCCAGTAATTAAAATTCTCATTTCTAAAACCATGCACTTACATTACAGGTTAGATTACTGACACTTCACATATTGTCACTCTTTTCGCCGCCCATGCCAGCACCACCAGAAAATGTGAATCCAACGCCGATTTTCCAAACTTGTCTGAATGCGGAGCTGATTCCGGCGGGCGTCCGTGAGCAAAGAGAGAAACTTGTACATCTGCAAAATCTAGAGGCTGAACGTGTAATTTACAGTCTTCCCGTTGGTGGGCACTTCGCAAAAGCTCCCTTGCAATATTTGCTAAGTCAACTTTACATCAACTTCCGACCATTGTGGGAACCAGTTCTCAAGCTCATCGAGTCGCATGCTTTCAGTATGGAATCATCCAAGTTTTGGTCAGTATACCTGCCTTTTTTGGAAAGCGTTCGTCAATGCCAAGCAGAAGAAATTCGTGATCCCTCGGCAGAAATGGAATATTTGAACCTAACAGTCGCTGTTGAGCGGATTGATTTTACCAACACTCGATCTCTAGCATGGTCTGGCCTCTCAAGAATAGGAAGCGTGACTGAAAAAGAGCACAGCATCATCGTCCCTTTGTTTCTAAATTTTTGGAATACTGAATATTGTGTCAATGACGGGAACATCGCACAAACGCAAAACCTTAACACTGATGTCAAGGTGGAATCAACAAAGGGAGAAAGAGGAAACATAATCAAGCTGTTGTCTTCATATCTCTCGGTTTTGGCGTCTTTTCAGCAACCCCAAAAAATGACCCGTGAGCCCGAAGTGACCAAAATTTTGCTCCGTCTCCTTTCCCATCGTTTCGGTGACATCCAAAAACAAGCTCTCGATTGCTTGATGGCATACGGATATCCGTTCTTAACGCCCTACAAAGAAAACTTATATCGCCTACTTGATGACAAGTCATTTCGTACTGAAATCACATCGTTTTCAATCGATACTCTCAGCTCGTCCATCAAACTGGAACATCGAGCGGGTTTGACATCTATTCTCATCAGGATACTGTATGGTAAAATGATGTTCAAGGCGGGGTCTGGATCGTCTGGTAAAGATAATATCCAGTTTCGTCAAGCTGTCATTCTTCGCTACATTGCTGGTCTTGCCGATTCTGAAATCGATGTCTTTCTCGATTTGGCGTTTCAACTATTTAGCGATTTTACGAAAACCGAAGGTGTCGATCAGCATGTAGTGCGAATGATGCGGGAAGCTGACCCGAAACTTGCGCTACCTCTCAAGCGAATCCAAGGAGCGTTGGTCCTTATGGGTACCATTTTCTCCAAACTTGGAAATATTATGAAATCTACATTGCCGAAACTGCTACATATGCTCTTGAATATCAGTGCCCATGTTATGGGTTTGCTCGGCAAACGAAATGAAGTAGATCCGAAACACATTGGCCAGTTAAAGAACTTGCGAACAATTGGCTGGCAACGAATCACACAGTTCTTTAAAAAGTTCGAGCGTTATCCATGGACACCAGAGGAAATTGAAGCAGTCTTTCACGTATACATTTGGCCTCAGCTTGAAATGCTGTCCGATCAAGCTTATTCCGGTCCTACTCCAATGCTTCGTTTATTTCAAGTGTGGTCTGAAAATTCGAGGTTGGTATTTCTATCTTGATTTATTTTTTGTTATTTGTTTGTTTAGTTATTTATCTATTGCATTTTTTTATGATCGTTATGTTTGTTAGGTACTTCGTCTTGTTTGGCAAAGCTCACCCAGATCGCCCAGAGCTTGCCGTGTTGCAACCATTGCTGGCTTTACTTTCCAGTGGAAAAGCAGTGACTTCCGTTTGCGCGTTTGTCATGGACATAGTCGACAAATTGGTCACAACAGCAGACTATGGTACGATTGGTGAGGATGACGACGATGAAAAAGAAGAGCCTATTTATATAAAGCCTAACTTTTCGGTCGAGTGGGACTGGTCGAAGGATGCGATGCTGGTAGATGATGTTGGCAGCGAAAGCAGAGTCAATTATGGATCGACACTTCTTATCCCGCATTTGTCATCTGTTCTCACCTATTTACGCAAGTTTATCACGCACGGATTGAATGGAAGAGACTTGAATGTCCTAATGCGTGTATCCGAATACGTCAAAGAAGCACAATTGAGCACTGAACTAGCTCGCATGATTATTCCAGCAATCAAAGTAGCCGTTTTTCGTAACCGTAAAAGTTCAAATCTCGAAGAGAAACTTATTCATTACCTCAGCACTTTGGCTAATTTAGTACAAAGTGCCGTCAGTCCACATGAGTTTATTAGGTAAGACAACATTTTACTTATATTACCTAATTATCTTATGCGTTTTCAATTTATATGCATCTATTTATTTGTACAGTCCATTAGCTACGCTTTTTGGTACCATCGAAGGAAGAAATGTTCGACAGGGTTTGTGTAGAGTCTTGGAAGTGATTTGTGAACAAGATCCTTCTCAAGGGCCTCTCGGCCAACTGGTGTCTTCGATGAACAAATGGGACCCTCAACGTCTCGAAGAACCCGACTACACTCATCGTCTGCAAACACATAAAGAAATCAACCTTACACTCGAATCTGGTACTCCCTCATTCGAGTGGACCGCCCTGGCATTGTATAATTCGTTCAACTTTGTGAGAACGGTAAGTGGTCTACTTTTAAGCAATAAAATATCAGGTACCACGAAATTCAGGCGGCCACCACTCGTTTCGCAGTGTGATCGCTGGCATTAGTGGTATATTAACTGTAACGTTTCATAATCAATGTATCCAAGTTTTTGGAATTACTTTCATGTTACGTTTCAAACAATTCATCCATTATGTTAGATTTTTCTCGTCATTTTAAGCATCTGAATTACATTTCGTATCTCCGTTTACAGGAAAATGATTCTTCTTTAAGAGACAATGCTTCACTGACTCTCCAAATTATGACCGCTGCCTTCAACCGTTTGAAGTATGGCAAGACGATGCTGAATGAGCATTTTATCCCGCAATTACGATTACTGGTCCGCTCTTCCATTGAAACAGTGAGACACGAGGGAATCTCAATCCTTAGCAAGGCCGTGTCCAATTGCAGCGCAATGAATGCGTCCCTCAATAGCCTACGAAAACTTAGAAAAGAGGGAGATGTTGAGGTAGACTTTTTCGAAAACTGTCGGCACTTGCAAACACATCGACGCTCACGTGCCTTACTCAGGTATAACTTAAATAAATGTTCCTAGTAAATAGAAATAACTTATCCTTCTTAAAATCTCTTCAATTACTCTCCCTACGCTTCCAGATTAACCGGTGTTCTAAAAGCAGACAAGACCTCCATCAATGGCGAAACAATCACTCAATATCTTTTACCGTTGGCAACGTGTTATTTGTTCAATGAAGAATATGCCAAACATAACCACTTGATAGATGCCGCACTTGAAAGTCTACAGGCCATCGCTCGTTGCCTTTCTTGGCACAATTACGAGAAACTTCTTCGCTTCTATTTGTCCAACATGACTCGTCAAGTTGAATACCAGAAACAGGCTGTCAAAGCTGTAGTTGCTATTTTGAACGCATTTCACTTTGATCTGAAAAATTCCAAGTTTAAATCCTACTATGCCGCAAAAGCAATAGCTGCTAAAACAGCTGAGACGAAAGCTGACGTACCTATTGTCCCCGACATCCAAGAAACCTTGGAAGAGTCGTCTATTGCTGCTCCTGCTGAAGATTCTGCAACGCCTGCTGCTGATCTTGAGATCACTGATCAACAAGAAACTAACACTGAACTTCCGGAAATGGCACCTGAAGAAGAAGAAATACCTTTACTCGATGGCACTATGGCAACAAAAATTCATTCGGTGATTGCGCAGCAACTACTTCCTGAACTTAACGCCATTCTCACGGCACGCACCAATCGAGACAAGCAACACAAAGCGGTAAAGGATCATTACCCTGAAGATGAAGAAATCTTGCGTGTTCCCATTGCATTGGCACTGGTTAATCTCCTTAAGAATCTTCCACCAGGAACCCTGGAGCGTAGTTTACCAGGGTAACAATCGATATTAGCCATTGTTAAATTTTTAGATTCGTAAAATTCTGATACCATATTTTTTGATAGAATGTTTTCAAAAGTCTGCACATTCCTTAAATCACGCTGTAACAGCGTACGGGAAACGGCCCGTAATACGTTGATTGAGATGGTGATTTCCCTTGGTCCCGAGCACCTGAGTGCGCTTATGGAAGCTGCGAATCCTCTTCTTCAACGGGGATATCAAGTTCACGTTTATATCTTCACGATGCATGCGTTACTGGCCAAGTTGGGCGAAATAGGCCAATTGAAACATGGGTCACTGGATGGTGTTGTTTATCCCCTTGTTGAGGTATTTTGCCAAACACTTTAAATGTAATTTTTGTCTTAAGTTGTGAAAAAAAAACATTAACATTAATTTTGATGTTGGCAGCTTTGTAAAAAAGAACTCTACGGGGACACTGCAGATGAAAAGGAAGTTGAAAAGATCGTTAACAAACTGAAAGAAGCCAAAGGAATAAAAGCTTTTAATACGCTGCAGATCGTCGCAAAACATGTTTCTCAGTCGTATCTTCTCCGATTGGTAGTGCCTTTCAAAGATGTAAGGCAGTGTTCGAATTTTATTTTTGGCAAGTATATTAATAACATTGTTTTTGCTAGATCTTAGCTTCGACAAAATCCTTCAAGATGACTCGAAAAGTTGAGGAATGCCTCCACAATGTCGCATTGGGACTCGCTGCTAATTCTGGCCTGTCAATCGCACCGTTGTTAATTTTCGTACACGGTGTGATTTCTTTATCTATACCCGAATTACGAATACCGGTTCCACGTGTCCAAGAGGATCCAAATGTGACTGCTTCTGGCCGGCCCTTGAGAACAGACTCTTTAATACTTGCACCTGTTCCCAAGAGAAAGGTGGCTGCCGCCGCCCTGCCATCCGTTACTGGAGCGTCCAAATCGGCCTATATCATCAATAGTCACATAGTGGTTGAATTCGGTCTCCTCATCTTCAGCCTTATTTTAAAGCGTGAAAAATGTCACGAAAATGCTAGTACTAGTGTGATACCGATGCTCGATCCTATTTTACCAATAATTTATAATAACTTAACCGATCCTCATTCCAAGGTAAAACATAAAGCAAAAAGTGTCGAGATTCGTATTTAACTGTTTTGTTTGAAAATTAGTTGGTAGCTTTATCGTTGAGATGTATCTGCACATTACTTCGGGTCCCGCTCCCCAGCATAACGGAGTATGCAACTAAGATATCTACAGCAGTTTTCTCCCTTCTACACAAGTACTCTGGTAGTACTGCCGGAGAAAATTTGGAGATGGTGCAAACTGCTTTCAAGGTATGTTGTATGATTGGTTGTAGCGATATTAAAATTGACAATCCACGAATTCAGGCGATTATGCTCGCTAAGAAGCTTAATCGCTGGCAAGAGTGGAAGATGAAATAAAAATAGCATTGTAATATCTGGATCAAATTGGATATTGATTTGATCTATTACAAATGTATTGTAACAATTATAGTGGTATCTTTCCCTCAACTGAATAATATCTCTAACTGTTGTTAATGGAAAATGTTTCAATTAGGCCATCTCCATATTGGTCCGCCATGTGACAAACCACGCTATAGATACGGAGCAGCTGCGGGTCTTGCTAGTGTATTCCGAACAGGCGCTGTTCGATCCAAAGCAGCAATCAATTGCGTTCGGTGTTTTGAAGGCCATAGTGAAGAGAAAACTAACGCTAGAGGAACTGCCCGGTGTGATGATGCGAGTTGCCGAGCTCAGCATAAAAGCAGAAGCCGTTCCCGTTCGTGTACAAAGTCGAAAAGTAAGTTATTACGTAATTGTTGCGTTATTGAATGGTCCACGAATTCAGGCAATTATGCTCGCTAAGAAGCGTAGTTGCTGGCAAGAGTGGTAAATTAAAATGGCAAATTGTAGTCGCGTTTCTGGGTCAAACTCGCCTTTGGTTTGATTTGTCACTAGTATTTGACCACATCGTATTCCTAGCATTGGATTCTATTATTACGTGTTTTGTTTTACAGGTTGTTTTGCAGTATATGGTAGACTATCCATTAGGTAAAAAATTGTTGCGCTATGTGCAGTTTTTCCTGAAACAACTGGACTACGACAAAGAATCCGGGAGACTGTCTGCGATTGAGTTTCTTGTCTCCCTTTTCAATACCTTTCCGAAAAATTTCCTCAGCCAGCAGAGTACCTTATTTTTGGTGACAATGAGTCCATACTTGATTAACGAAACCTCGGCTAGTTGTGTGAAAGCTATGGCTGCTGCGATTCGAATTCTGATTGAGAGGCTTAACACTCCAACGGCCACGACACTTTTTGAGGTATTAGCTTATCTTCATTCGCTTGTTTTTTATATTGTGGCATTTGCCTATTAACTACATTTAATTTGCAACAGATGTGCCTTACTTGGCTAAGGAGGAAACAATACCTCGCACAAACGCTTGGCTGTTCAGCTTTGCGGAATTTTCGTAGCAGCTGAAAAGTCTACTTTTGAATTCCGGTTGAAGGAACTCCTGCCGGATATAGTTAAGTTATTGGACCAGACACACAGCGATTCAGATGGTAGGGAGGATCGTGAGGCGGATTTAATGCTTATCCAGACCTTTTATACCATAATCAAAATGACGCAACACTGCGCTACTGGCTTGCAAAGTGAAGACAACAGTGACGTTGCTGAGCAAATGTGGGGAAAGATTATCCACCATTTAGTTCATCCTCATCTTTGGATTCGTACATTAAGCTCGCGACTTGTAGGCATTCTACTCGGATGGCATAAGCCTGATGAGCTAGCGACCTACATTACATCACCCACCGAAAAAGTGACTCGTAGTTATTTGTTATGCGGGGAAATATCCAAACGACTTCGTTCGTTGGCGAGGGATTTGGTAATCCAACTTCAATCCGATTTGTTGGACAATCAGTTGGCTGATCAAGTCATCAAGAACTTGGTTTTTATCGGCAAAGTTGCAAACCGGATTCCAGCTGATGATGCCGAAGCTGACACAAAAATCAAGGCACCTTCGCTTCCGTGGTTGACGGGCAAATTGAGAAGAGAAATCAATGCCGAAGTAGTTCTTCATCCCACAACTCCCACAAAGGTAACATCTTTGTTGTCATTGTCATCACGTTTTAAGAGCCCTTTTCTGAACTCCTAATTTGTTTTAGCGTCTTGCTGTATTCAAATGGATGGCAGCTGTTGCTGTCGACTTGAATCAAGTTGCTGGAAAAGAAGGTCTTGCAAATGTGCTGAAATTTTTTGTTTCGCCTTTAACGCGTGATATTAACGATGACGGATCCCCGAAAGAGGTTAAGGATCTAGCGCAAGAAGTTTCTGAGCTCATCAAAGGTATAATTTCTTGGTTTAACAACATAATGTCGTGTGTTGACCGATCTTGGAATTTGATTTTAAAATTTTAAGGGTTGGTTGGTACCGAAGTCTATAGCGAAGCCGTGGTGGCTGCTAACCGAATTTTGGCTGTACGTCGACGTGACAGACAGGCTATACGCAAAGCGGATAGCGTCACGCGTCCAGAAAAGGCGGCCCAATTACGCATTAAAAAGCATTTCGCTAAGAGGGTAGCCAAAAAAGTCAAAATTGCTCGTCTAAAAGGAGTCAAACCCAAGCTTAAAAACTTGGCTATGAAAAAAATGGCCATGAAATAAAGCTCGTCTTCTGATGGAATAACTTGATTGCCGAAGTTATTGGCAAATCGTGTTTAGAAAATGCTTCTCGACCTTCTACCCCGCGTGTACAAATATTGACCTAATAAAACATCTTTGTCCCATAGCTTATTGTCGGTGACGTTTCAACAAACAACTTTAAGTTAATTTTTTTTTTCCTGGAACCATGAAGCGGTTCATTCATTTAGCATTGAAAGGTACATCAACTCACCTTAAGTTTTCAAGTTGTTTACAGTCATTCCCTCAATGGTGCCATGTGAGAAACCGACGAAAATTTGAATGATTTGAGGACAAGATTGTGCGCGGGCGTAAACCGTTGCGCATGCGTACCGAACGCAAAATCAATACTACTCTTTCCCCTAGTACTCCAAGAGTGTAGTTGGCGGGATGGACTCTCTAAACTGTGTCGCTAACCGTTCGCGTTATACTGTCTCCGCAAAAAGGCCTTAGTATTTGTGTTTTGGAATAAAAGATGCAAATGGAATCAGATCCGGATTTGAGTTTTTCAGTTTGGGGATCTTTTGGCAAAGCTCGAAATCAAATGTCACAATTTTGTGATCTTTGCAGTGACTTTAGCCGATTCATCGCCCCAGCTTATCACCATGATCGATGTGAACGGTAATAGACCTCCAGACTAATTTTATTTACCTAATTCATCTTGAAGTTTTCTAATCGATTCATTTCAACATTGCAGGTCCGTGCAAATGCGTTTGTATTCAATGCACAAGCGTGAATTTGGTTTAGTTTTCTTGGCTTTTTTTGCCTGTTTCGGCATGTGTGTTTTCGTTGGTCTGGCTGGTATGGAATTTTTAAAATTAAGTAAAAGTGGTGAAAGTTAATGTGTTTCTCTTGTTGCTTTCATTTTTTTGAAAAGGTCCTCCTATAACATCCACCACCCACCAAAGTGTGTCCCAGATCAGTGGTCACCCTAATGGTAGTGATATGGCCACGGGACCTTATTATCTTGCCACTCCTATGCTGACGTCTTACCATCAACAGTTTTGGGTCGTTGCTCAAATTGTAACTGAAAATAAGGATGGTAAACATTCTTCATCTTCGTAACATGGATTTATTTGCCTTATAAACTAGACGTAACTTTGTTTTTCTCTGGGTAACTAATAAGATGAAAGCTTCGAAAAGAAATTTCACGTCAGCATTGCAATGGATGGACTTATGGAAAACGAACAAGTCAGCAAAATAGTTCCTAGCGATCACATGCACAACCGGTAGGTTTATTGCAAGCAGCAAAAAGGTTTGAAGTGCAATTACTTACAACTTTTTCCCCTAACTTTTAAATTAGGACACGAGATTTACAATGTGAACGACGAAACTGTAGCGAAATCCTTATTCTGCACATGGGTTATTTTGATTACTCCCATTATGCCTTGACAATACGTTTTTATGGATTGGAGAGCATTCATAATCGATACATCATTAGAGATGTTATATTTTACGTAAGTCTTAATTTTCTTTAGCGTCTGTCCTATTTCTTTAAATAGTTTTTCTTTCGTTTATTTTTAACAGTTTCGTAGCTACAACCCGGCATTCACACGTTTAGAAATTTGGTTTCGGTTCGTCTTCTTATTAAGTACCTTCATTGCTACAGTACGTGGAATTTTGACAGAGTTTAAGGGAAAACGTTATTATAATTTGTTAGTTTTTTTTTTTTTTTTCACTTTCAGTGCTGGTTTTTTGTTTCCATGAAGAAATATTCCGTTGTCAACTGGTCCCTCGAACAAAAATGGATGTCAGTTTTAATGCCATTGCTAATCCTCTACAATGGTACACAAAATTTAGGCTTAGTTCTGAATGTACAAATTTGAAGCCTTTATCTTGTTACTAACGATCACCCATGCTATGCATAGATCCTGTGTTCGCGATGAGTTTTTTAATAGACTCTTGGTTTCCTGGAGCCCTAGACGCAATATTCCAGATAAGCTTCCTCAGTGCACTGCTCCTTTTTTGGCTGTGTGTTTACCACGGTCTCCGCCAAAATGATAGACGCTTTATCACGTTTTACCTGCCAAAAGTTCTTCTGGTCGGTTCCATCTGGCTTTCAATGATTGTAGTGGCTGTTTGGCAAGAAATCGAAGAAGTTAACGACCCGACTTTCAGTTACAAATTGGACACGGATCATTTTTACGTAACCGACAGCTATTTTTACAATAACTAAGCCTCTATGTAATTTCTTTTTAAAACCTAACAGGGATTTAAAATGTTCCTCATTATAGCTTCTGCTGTTTATTTAGCTTATTTGGTTCTTCTAATGATCAAAGCGTACAGTGAACTTCGATCGATGCCATTCTTTGGTAACTACATTGTTTTAATAATTTTCTATAATATGCTTCTCTTTATTAGCACATCTCTGACAGATATGCGATTAAAATTTTTGACACTGCTGGTACTCTTCGTGCTGGGCATTAGTATCTCAGTGACTTTTTTCCGCTATGGTATCGGTGTTCTTCAGGATAATTTTATAGCCCAACTCAGCACCAACTACCACAACTCTAGCGAATTCCGTAATATATGCTGATTTTATTTTATGCTTCATATCGTGTTAATCCACAATACTTCTCTAATTCAAGTGGCTCTCTATGGTCTGCTTAACTTTTACATCTACACCATGGCCTTACGTCTATTCTCCGACAAGCAACGCAGTTTTAGGTACAACAGAATAATTAAAAAGCCTTTGTTCTTAGTATTGTTGTAATATATGTACATCTAACAGAGCACAGTGTCATGAAAGACAATCCGGCCTTCTCTATGGTAAACGATAGTGACGAAGATGTCGTCTATGGCTCGGATGATGACGGAAGGAAGCCTCTCACAATCAACCTCACTTCCAAAGATGATGACAGTGATTAGAGCTTAGACCATTGATTCAAGCGGCAAGTTGTGTTTTTCGGAAACGGTTCAAAGTTATGAATTTCTAAAGTGTGTAACTGTATTTGCATCAGTCACACAGATGTATGAATTAATGATTTTACCTTTTTTTATTTTATTTTGTTATTACAGTGCACTGCAGTACGATGCCAAATGTACCGCACGTTCAATTTAACTCTCTTGAGAACATAGAAAAGTAACGATCCTGACGGATTGCTTTTCCCCTTTTATATTTGTAATTTAAGGTGATATTTCATTTCGATGTCTTTAGTGTACTGTTTTTAACAACTTAATTGGCTTTTGTGCGGTATAGTAGTTGAGCCAATGAAAGGAAATTAACAAGTAATCTACACCTTTAACATGCAAATGATTCATTTTAATTATAAGTATACATATAAATGCGATGATTAAACTTAAAGTACTAAAATTCTGATGCAAAAGAGCAATAACAAGCTCACAAAAAAATATAACAAAACTACTTGGAATTCCCTTCAGGCAGTGTAGGTGCTGACAACATATCCTTTGTTTTTTATAATGCCTCTACAACGAAGCAATGTTTGATACCTCACAGTCCAGATTACTTCTTGAAGAGATGGGACAACTGTCTTCAAAGTTTCAGCTGGTAAAATGTTCTGTGGATCATTGTGAGTCAACAGTTGGATGTTATTCTCTCTTGTGAAGGTAACTAATTCAGGAGGTACTACACAACAGCTTTCAAGGTTTATCTGAATAGCCTCAGGTTTAATTCGAGAAAAGTTGTGAAGTTCCACAAATGCTTGAGTATCAACATCACTGATTCCTAAAGAATATGCTAGTTCCTGATCAACCACAGTCTCCATTGCATTCCACAATGTGATACCATCCTCTTGGCTGATACCAGCAGGCCAAGATATTAAGAACAGATCAGCACAAGTTGATCCAAGGTCATTCAAAGCTGAGAGTTTGTAATTGTGCTTTAGAAGATAAAATATTATGATAATTAGCATTTCATATACCTGCTGTCAAGGCTAATTTGATAAATTCTGGTTGAGGAGATGAAAGAAATAATTTTACAGTTATTTTTTGTGAATTGCGTTCCTCAGGGACTAGGAGAGATGACAGTTCCAACGGAGCAAGTATCTAAAAATGTAAGTAATAAATGAATGTTATGATTAACTAGTGAGGAGTTAAGGTTTGATTATACCTCAGCATCCCCATTAGAAAATGTTTTACACAGCTGAATTTTCAAGGCATCGTAAAGCTAATAAAAAATAAATAAAAATTAAGAAATGAACCCCAAAAACAAAAATACATTTTGAACCTCATCAGCAGGTGTGTGGCCTGGTTTTCTTTTCAAATCTGGCAGCTGTAAAATATTACCAGTATGAATTATCAGTCCCTTGGTCATCTTTGTATGCACAATTTTCCAGCTTAGTCAAAAACACAAGCTAACAAGTAGTGTGACAAACTGAATTTGGAGCGAATACGCAGACACGATGAATTGAAACGTAGAAGGGAAGAGTGCTTTAGAACACTATCTAAGTTACTGTACAGATTGTTGAAAGATAGATACAGAAACTTTTTGTCTACTAATAGTGACTTGACATTTTAACGAAGTTAGATCGTCTGCTGTTCTGAACATTTCATGGTGTGTCGCAAGGACGAAAATGGAGGAACGCTTTTGTTCCCTAACTTTTTGTCTACTAATAGTGACTTGACATTTTAACGGAGTTAGATCGTCTGCTGTTCTGAATATTTCATGGTGGGTCGCAAGGACGAAAATGGAGGAACGCTTTTGTTCCAGCCAGATACTAGTAGAACCCAAACATTGTTTTGACAAGTACTGTCATATATCAAGTAAGTAACGGGTTTAATCGTGTTAAATGTATGATTTTTCGATTCGAGTCTATTTAGGTGTCAGACCTGAAATTGTATTTTTAGAACTTTTAAAACACCGCATAACTTTTATTAACACTAGTTTACTTTTACAACTATCAAAATCTTGTTAACCATTTAGAGGAGAACAAAGTTCATTTTTTTTATTTCCGGAATTTCAACTTCCGGTTTTACGTCCGGTTTTAAAATGCCAAATATCTCCTTAATGGTTGGTCTGTCAGAAAAAAGATTCACATTTTCGTAATCCTCGTCAAATTTGGGGTCGACTCCATGTATCAGCTCAAAATATCCGAAAATCGTCAAAAATCGAAAATTTTCGTGATCAAATAGTTCATAAAAAATCACGATTTTGGTCAAATCTGACTTTTGGCTAAAAACACGCGATTCCAATCCCAAATTTGATAAGCATCACGGAAATTCTACTCGTTTTGTTATGGGCTCACTATTTCCGGAGATATTGGCTACTTCCGGTTACTTCCGGAAAAATTTTCGTGACAATTTGAAAAAAGTAAAAAATGAGCTGTATTACTCTAAAATTTTCAAATGTTTTTCTTGCATGCGATATGGGATTGCAGCTTTTATTCCGTGTTTTTCTTGCTATCAACAGTACAGGCTGACCCTATGAGCAACGACAGTTTTAGCTACAAATGTTTAGCGCCTCGTCTTGCAACTAGTAGTTGATATTCTAGGTTTATATGTTTAAAATTTGAACCAACTGTCTGAGATTAGTAAAGTTCAAGCACTTAAAAGCAAGAATTGTCCTGATTTAAAAGTAAAATCTATTTTCTTTGGATTTCAGGCTGAAAAACTAGATGGCGTTGATGTGAGTATGATAAATATTACGAGTGACAAGTTAAATGGGTGTTTGTTAGGTTTATATCTGTTTAGTGTTTCATTTCAAGGATTTTTCGTCAAAAAATTGCGGTATGTTATTATCTGTTTAGTATTGCTATCGTTGTGTATGTATTTGAAAGGAAATCCTTAAAATAGATTGCTTTTTGTATGTGGTAGGGTTTTGCCTTGTCAGCTGCTGAACCAGTAGCCTGCATTCCTGCTATTAATGTACCACAAGGGATGCTGACACTTTAAGAAGACCAACAGTGAGCACTATGCCCGAGACATGAACATCACCGTCCTGTTCAGGTATTGTTAATGGACTTAAACTCTTTTGTTTTAGCTTCGTGATGTGTTCTCTCGCCACTAAACCACAGAATCTTCATCTACTATGTGTTGCTAACCATCAGCCTTCATCATCCCATGTATCCAGATTTTAAAGCTTCTCTGCTTAGCCAACCATCCTCCATACACTTCAGCTCTTCATTGTGGTATTACAGAATATTACTTATCTTCCACTTCATGCACCTGTAACAATTTTCTCTACACAGGCTTCTCTTCCTCTCTTCTTAGCCTGCTGGATGCAATCAGGAATAAAGGTTCATCTCCATTGCCATACCATGGTATTTTAATTTGATGGGTTATCTGGATTTCTCATTTTTACATATAAAAATCTTTGTTGTAGAAATTGAAAATGTCATTGTTAATCCTGCTGCCAAATCGTCTTCCCGTACGAGTCATGCAGTTTTAGATTCCTCATGGAATTTCCTTGTGAGTTATAAAAATAAAGTAAAATAAAACGGGTTTTTGCATTAAGAATTGCGTTTCATTCTCATTTGTCAATTTTCTCTTCAGGCAACATCCACCCAGGCTGAAAAGGGTATCCTACCAGTTGTGTGGACCAAACCTGCCTCGCCGTCTTCGCCTCGCCATCCTCGCCGTCTTCGCCTCGCCATCCTCGCCGTCTTCGCCTCGCCATCCTCGCCGTCTTCGCCTCGCCATCCTCGCCGTCTTCGCCTCGCCATCCTCGCCGTCTTCGCCTCGCCATCCTCGCCGTCTTCGCCTCGCCATCCTCGCCGTCTTCGCCTCGCCATCCTCGCCGTCTTCGCCTCGCCATCCTCGCCGTCTTTGCCTCGCCTTCTTCGCCTCGCCGTCTTCGCCTCGCCGTCTTCGCCTCGACTTCTTCGCCTCGCCTTCTTCGCCTCGCCTTCTTCGCCTCGCCGTCTTCGCCACGCCATCCTCGCCACGCCATCCTCGCCACGCCATCCTCGCCTTACCGTCTTTGCTCGCGCCCGTCGAGTTTTTGGTATTTTGTTTTTGGTATTTTGTTTTGTTGGTATTTTGTTTTGTATTGTTGTGTGTTTAAAGTTAACCCGTTGGCTGCCACCCATTTTGCTCCCCTTTTTTTTTTAGTTGTAGGGACCGGCGGCGCTGTTCTGCCCCATGGTTGATCACCCATGGGGTGGGGCAGTCGCCTTGCGCCTTATGGCGCCGTAGGCAATGCACCAGTAGGGACTTCCCCTTGTCGATGCGATGGTGGAGTACCTGGGGTGTGCATTCCCGTAAAGGTCTCCATCGTCAAGTCAGCCCGGACTTGTCTTCGGACAAGTCCCCCTTTCATCGGATCCCTCTGAAACGATGCGTAGCGAATGTAGAAAAACAACCTACGGGTTGTAATGGCTTGGCAGCCAACGGGTTAACTTAAGTGTTTGTGTTTGTATGCATGTATGTATTGTATATATTGTATAACATGTGATGTAAAACTGTGGTGGAATTGTGGGTGGAGGTGGGATAATACAAAACCAATTCCATTTATATCTTTGTGTATTGAATTTTATAATTGAAGAGGAAAACCAATTTCTAAACATGCAAACTTAAATTACCATTGAGAAATCTATAGACAACAAGTACTTATATACTTTTACCTATACGGAATTAAAATTTGCAACAAATGCAACAAACTAATTCTCAACATGGATAGCCATTATCCTGGCATAAACTTTAAATTTCTGCCACTGTAAACTCAAATTAGTTTTGTCAAATTTAATCCATGTTTTGCATTTTGCTCTGTTGACACATTTCAGCAACTCTTCACATATATTTTATCACTAGGAGGCAAATAGCTTCAAAATTTTTTAAATCTCAATATAATTCGATTTCACCACTAAGGCAAGAAAACAAAGTTAAACAATCTATATTGTGTTGACAGCCGGCAAATTGTATTCTTGCTCTTGTAATGCTGCTTTCTGGAACCTCACTAACGAACCAAGGAGTGTCCTGCAACAACAGCTACCATCCCAGAATTCCAATGATAAGTGTGGGAATGAAATGGTGGGTCCTGGAAAATAGACAAAATAACAAGAGTTGAGGTGTTAATAACACTATCTTTCCATTCTTAACAATCTGTGTTTTCCCACGTCAACCAACAGATGACAAATCGAGTCCCAAATTGACGCTCCAGCTCCATGTAATTACTTGTTCCAATACCTAATCAAAAGAAAAACAAGAACAAATAAATGAACAAAATCCTTCATGAAGGCAAAGCTGTAACATAGATAACCATTTTCAATAACCGAGTGTGTAGGCCAGGCTCAATACCAAAAGGGGACCATGCCATTCCTGTAACCTGTTGCCTGACACATGCCAGAATGCTTGTGTGTGATTAAATTTTGGAAAGATGCAAAATTTGACAAAATGGCTTCGGCCAGTGGCAAGAACGAATCAGCATGTTAACACGATCATATAAGACAAAGGTATTCGTGTGAATGGCAAGATGTTTCCTATAATCAACTAAATGTACAAGTAGGAAAAAATTGGTAAAAGTAACGTGAAAAAAGCAGTTTCTTTGTTGATTAGAGAGTGTTAATGCCCAAGGAATTACAAAAAGACATATAGAAGTAATAAAAGATTTTTATAAACCGGACAACGTATCAGAATATGATTTGTAGTGACCCGTGCTTCGTTCACAATGGCGATTGCGTACTTCAGGAGAATGTTTATTCCACTAGATAGGGACCACAAAAAGCTTAGATGCACTGCCATCTGCATCTGCATGACAACTATGGCAACCGGTTTCGCAACGATAAAAAAATATATTTCTCTATTTCCTCATGTTTAACTCGTAGCCATCTAGCGCTCGAAGTCGTAATAACGTAGGTGCTATTGCTTTCAGTTTTATTTGCTGTCAGATAATGTTTTCATATCTACAGGTGCAGTTCCTATCCGCAGCCCCCCAGTCCTACACTGTGAAAAAAAAGACAGTTGAAAAAATCTGCTCATTGTGCTAATCTGCACAATGCTAGCTGTGGACTTTCTTTTTTAGATGACTCTTGTATTGTAAATATTTTCCTGCTTCTTGGAACAAGGAACATAGGATGTCTTGATGCTAACGAAGTGTCATTGGAAAGATTGTTAAAAGATGTTAAGGTATTTGACAAATCGGTAATAATGTTAATAAAGTGCCTTTTTTCGTATTCTTAAATTAGCAGGAGAAACCTAATGTTGGAGGACAATACATTTGTTTTGCGTTACTAGTTTTGTTTTTAAAAATGGTAAATTGCTAAAATGAAACAACATGTCACCTATTACTTTTTATAAATTGTTTTCAAAAGTGGAGATTGATTTCAAATCTTCTGCTTCCCAGGTTGACACCCATACACAAAGCCATGGGTGATAGATGATATTCACAGCAGGCACAACTGTTTTGTAAATTGGTATCACTTTTACAAACCCAAACAGGTATAACAAAAATGGTATTTTGAAATTTTTTATATAGAATTATTTTGCTTCTTTGCTTTACTGGACAGCAGATTAAGATCATGTGTCTACTGTAAAAGAGAGCATGTGTCTTAATGAAAATGGCTCTCTGTTTGCGACATCATACCTCCACAGGGTGTAATTTTGATGCAGAGCTCTTGAAATCAAGTTGAACGTTTTGAACCATCTCAGGCCAAAGCTGGAGTTCTAGGTCTGTCGGTTTTTACTGCTTGTTAACCCAGGATTAAAACTAATTGAAGTGCAATTTATTCTCTTTGCAGAGGTATTAGAAAAGTCGTCGCTTTTTGGTTAGAGTTTCTTCGCCGTCCGATGCATAAATTGGAATGATGTCCACTTCCTCGACGTCATTGCTCACGTAATTTAATAACTTGTGCTTCGAAAAAAGTTGTACTTTACGGCATCAAGTTAAACGACATTTTAAAATGACAACAGTCGGAAGTGCATGTGGATATTTCGAAGAACGATACCTAAACGTTACCTTTAGTCGCTGATTCATCTCGAAGATAAAATAAGTTATTTTTAGAAATTGAAGTGTATATCTGGGCTCCCTTCTTTTCTGTGGCCCCGTTTCCCCTTGACTTATGATAAGCCCGCAGGGGGTCATGCCCCTACTGTGATCAGCAGCAAAGGTTGTGAGTGCGCTGTCCGGAAAGGGGACGTGGGGGTCCTCAAGTTCTATGATATCATTGGAGGGCGAAGAGGCTACCCACAAATCCGAATAACGGTTAATCGCTCACGTAAAAACTTGTCCGATACCTTCCATCCTCTTCCGGCTTCTCTTAGCCACGCCCCGGGTAATCTCCCCGGGGATTTAAATTCAATTGAGGCAGTGTCTCGGCTTGTCTTGGTTGATGGCAAGGGGAGACACTGCCTTAAACTACTTACTACTGATTAAACAATACAAATATTTAAAAATAGTAATCTTGTATTGTTTCATTTTATGCATGTTCTTCCATTTGAATTTGATTGCAGATTTTAAGTTTAGTTCCATTTATTCCACAGGTATGAACGTGCATTGCATTTTATGAGACTTTCTATTCAAGTACTCATTCATTCAACATGAGGTGCTTGGGGATCGAACCCACTACCTTTAGCTTATACAGTGAGTACTCTACCATTGAGCTACAACTGATATTGTTATGAAATCTACTGCTCTTGCACATTGCTGTAACTAGGTGAAGTTGTACATAAAAGCATTTTATTTTTTTACCACTATTATATTCTCTGTCTTTCTTCGCATTCATCTTGTGATATTTCAGGAATATATTTTACACTAATTGAATATGCTTACCGCATATTAGCATTTTAACTCTGTCGGGAATCGATCCTAGACTTTCGGCATACCACACCGGTGCTCAACCATAGAGCCACTAGTTACGTGATCATTTTGACTGTATTTCTATATAATGTAGCTGCAAGTTTCAACTTTCACCAGGAGCTTAAAGGTAACTTGTTAACACTTGTAATAATAACTTAAAGTAGCCCAAGGTAAATTACTAAAACGCTTGTAAACTGTAGGTGATATCGTCAATAAAGTGAATCAGCAAACATAGAATAGAGAATAGAATAGAGAATAGAATAGAGAATAGAATAGAGAATAGAATAGAGAATAGAATAGAGAATAGAATAGAGAACAGAATAGTATAGTATAGAAGTGTAGTGTAGTATAGAATAGAAGAATTTAAGATGTGACAGGATGACGTATTTTGGAAATTTTGGCCAATCATAAGATTCTGAACGGTCCAGAAAAGTATCTCAAATTACCCGAAGATTGAGCCTGAGTTGTTGTAAACTAGTGACGACCTGCTCGGATTAGTCTTTACGCAGGAAACCGTTATCGATATGGATGGTCTGCACTCGCGACGAGTCGTCACCCTGTAGAAGTGCTTTATGGAGAAGGGCAGCACAAACGGCGGAATCGACTCCACCGCTTACCAGCATGAACACAATCTTATCACGTCCGATCGTGCGCCAGATGTAATGGTTACACTGCTGCTTGCTTTTCTCCAATGTGAAACCTTGCAATCAACAGATATCGAATAAAAAGTTATGCAACATTTTTTGTCCGGTAATTTTAAACCAGCCATTAAGATCAATGTTTCGAACTCATCTCATATAATCATCATATAAAACATAATTGTTTAACTAACTCCTTGTTGAGTATTTGCTTGCCATAACAAATTCCCAGCACTGGAAAACCGCCGCCTAAAGATTGCTGGGTTTCAGTCTTTACCTCCTGAAATTATAATTGTGTTATAGCCTTGTTGAAGCAGAAAGGCACCTAGGGTTTCCAGGGCTAGAATTTCAGATTCCGCACATTGTTCTCTGACTCTGTAATCAATAACCTAAAATCTAAATATTTTAATTAATAAATTGTTATATCATCTATCACCCAATGGTTTTGTGGGTGGGTGTCTGCCTTGGAAGCTGAAAATTGTGGAATAAATCTCCATTTCTGAAAAAAAAAAAAATGATAAAATCTAAAGCAATAGGTCATGTGTTGTTTCATTTTACCAATTTAGCTTTTGTTTACAAAACAAGTAATGAGAAACACATGTATCATCCTCCAGCTTTAGGTTTTTCATGCTTATTTAAGAATACTAAAAAAATCACTTTATTAACTTGAAACTGCACCTAAAGATATGAAAACATTGTCTGACATTGAATAAAAACTGAAAGAAATAACATGCAAATATACTGTACTGTCCCATTCAAATGACTATGTCCAGTGAAAATCAACCTTCAAACAAACGTGTGTCGTGAAAAAGAGTGTCCTTCAGGTTTGGTACAAAAAATTTGCTGATTTCTGTGGATTAACGAGTAGCCAAAAGAATGATTAAAACGGAACGCGAAGATTTATTCGCGACACTTACACACTTAACACGAGTCGAATCTTTCGTTCTAATGTCACAAATTCGTCTGCTTGTCTATTGGATTTAGAAACGATGGAATCAATAAACTTTAAAGAAAAATTATAATCAATATTCAATAGTAATTTAAATCGTTAGATGACGCTATTTGTGAATGATTATTTCCAACAATAAAAAACAAATAATGGTGCTCCGTGCTCCCTGGGGTGGTGAAAATTTAGGGGGTAATTTGGCATTCCGTGGGTTTGACGAGAAAGCCAATAACTTAAGCGACATCAGTGTTCAATTTTAATAATACCGTGTGATTTTTTTTCTCCAAGGCTATCGGGAAGGCTATCGGGAAGGCTATCGGGATCAATGATGATGAACGGTTACCGTCAATGAGTAATCAGCTACTTAAACGTGCAAATACAACTTGAATCCACGCCTTCGGAAGGAAGCTAACTGCCATGAGCTACAAAGTTTCTAACGACAAGCCATCTAGTGACACAAAAAAACATTCGGCAAACTTAAATTCGAGCGAGTGCTTCACGCCCTCCTTAATTAGAAAGTTTAAAAAGGTGCAAAACGTGATGCTGCTTCGAGTCATTACCACTGCTGCACGACAACATCAGTTTGCAGATAGCAACACCACAAACCCATGGAAATCAGTGCCCCATGCGTGAGCGCCACATCAAGTGATCTAGACAGGATCCCAATGGGGAAATTTATAATTAAGTCAGTCCAATCACTATAGCCTAAAGGTACAAATTTTTTCGGTGGAATTTAATCAGATTTGTCAACAGTGAGGGACAGTATACTTCTTACATAAGTTGGTATTGGCGGTTAAATGACGGTGACGTATGGAAGCTAGTGCATGTAGACGAGGCGGGTCTATATATCTTGACTGTCGAAGCCGAGTGCGAGCGCAGTTTAGTGTTCTGGCCTGTCTGAGTGTGGTCTATCTCCAAACCACTATCCCTTGCAGCCCAATCAAAAACTATTGTAAAAAAACTATCATTTATTTCCTTCTGAAAAGTGATGTATACCGCCATGAATCGTTCCTGTGCTCAGTGGACTCGAGTTCTCTTTCTTCATAATTCTCGATTGTCGGGTGGAAAACAATTTCCAATCGAAACCCGAGGTCTCGCAAGCCCTCCACCACCGACGAATTTTAGTGTGGGTATTAACAAACGACAAACGGACATCAGCGATGATGGCAAAACGGCTGTTCCATCGTCTGCTTCAATAGGACGACGAGATCCACTTGATTTGTCTTTTGACAATGCAGAAGCCGCATTTCGAAGTAAAACTACATTACAGATCCTCCGGGCCTACTTGGTTTTCACGCTCTGTTCTTCCAACTATTTGGTCGAGAACAATATGAAGGTAAAAAGACATTATGGAACACAGCATGATTCATTTGACATAATCAGTAGTAACAAGAACGATAACTATTAACGTGTTTTAACAATGTAAACAGCTGATGAAACTAGGGAAAAAAGTTTTGGGCAAACGTCTTTTCAAATCCCTGATGAAAGCGACGTTTTATGGCCAATTCGTTGCCGGCGAGAATCAACAAGATATCATGCCAACTATTCAACGAATGCGGTCGTTTGGAGTCAAATCTATTTTGGACTATTCCGCCGAGGAGGATATCAGTGCAGAGGAGGCAGCCGAGAAAGAAATGGCGTAAGTCATATAAGACAAATTTGAATTGCAACCTAATTCTGTTTAGACAATAGCGTACAACTTTTTGTTGTTTTTATTTTGTGGCTCCAATCACGCCATTCCGGTACCTCTTGCGCAGTGTGACGCAAAAGCTCTCCATCACCAATCGCAGGGCTTCTTTTCTAAAGAACATCTTTCCTAATAATAGTTGCTAGTCTCGTTGCCAAGGCGGGCCCGCCGCGTGCCTCCAAACGTTCACAACGTCAACAATTCTAGTGGATTCCAGATTGCTTCACGTTGTGCGGCTGAAGGCTACGAGTAAGACGTGAGGAGACATTCTCAATGAGATAAATATGTCAAAAAATCTTCCTTTTCGTTGGTAGTCGTGAACTACTTATACCCGCCTGGTCTCTTGTAGACCGGTGATGGCTGGACTTTAGTTGTCGTCAGTCGATTTCAGAGGGAACGAACTTGGCCCACTATAGAGTTCCAGTAAAAATATTGGCCAAGGTCGATCCTTTGGCGATAAGTCAATTGGCGTCTAGGGTTAACCTAGTGACAATAGGCAAGTTTTTGAGGGTTTTCGCGATGACCTCATTTGATGCGTTTGTTTTTCTCGGTCGAAAGTGTCTTCAGTCCTTGTCACGTATACGTTAAGAATTGCAGATTTGACGATTCTGGGTGGCTGGCAAATGATAACGCAAGGTTAAAGTCTAGAATTATGTTATTGTAAATAAATGTTGCCATTAGATACAAGAAGAATATCAATTTTGTCGTGAAAGTAAAAAGAGATACATACGTGCCGGATGAAGCGTATGTTTGTTGATCACGATTCTTCGACTATGCATTTTACTTCTCTACACATTCGAACAACGTCACCCATTTTTTTTTAATCTGATGATTTCGTATGAATATGCAGTGTAGCCTTCACCTCAGTTTTGGGTACATTGCCTTTTTTTCTTTCTTCTCGTTTGTCATTCTAGGTCTTGCGTGTCAACCACTGTAGCACCTGATACAGCGGGTAAGAGAATGAAAACATAACTAACAATCTGTGACTCTTGATGCATAATAAAATGACGTAGTAACACTTTAAGTTTTTTTTAAATATTTTTCAGCAATTGCTGTTGATCCTGCTGCCAACTCTCCTGAAGCAGGTGATTTACTCTTTTTTTTTTACATTTAATTTACAAGCAATATGCAAAAAAAAGTTAGGTTAAAATTAGTTTCATGTGATAACATTATACCATATGCAATTCTAAAATTATGTCTTTATAAAATTTTACTTAAAACAGATAAGAGATATCACGCCCATCGGGAGTTTGCCGATCGTCGCCAGAACGTTAACTCTGCTCGAACATATTTTTATCTCAATGAAGCTCAATGTGAAAAGAACGTTGATATTTTCCTTCGGTGCATCGAAGCCGTTTCTGGTATTGAAATCCATCTCATCTCTAATGTTCTGTATTTTAATCTTGTCATTCTTTTCAAGGCACCACTCAGAGCACGGGCTTTGCCGCTATTAAAATGACTGCGCTTGGTCGGCCTCAGCTATTAGTATGTCACTTCCTCTTCCACTGGGATACAAGACGATCACCTATACGTTTGGCTTTCTCGCTTCTTTTTTCTTTTCATAGCTCCAATTGTCGGAAGTCATTGCCCGCAGTCGGCGCTATTTTACCGAAGTAACGGGTCTTTCAGCTGATAACAACATCCTGCAACAGAATGCTTCGCCAGCCATCTTTGAGAAACGTTTCGAAAAAGCTGATATTCTAACAGACAATGTAGCCGTCCAAAAGTGGCTGCAACAAATGACTTACGATCAGAAAGGGTATGAATGCAATTACCTAACGCTCAGATGTTTTCAAGTAATCCAGCCTTCCCTTCGTTCAGCTTGATTCACCTATTCTCCTGGAGTGGATTAATCGATGCCAATATCCTGCTGAACGATCTTTTCAAAGTGCCTAATCTTCAAACTGGAAGAATGGAACCTTTGATAACTGCCTTGTCGCCAGAGGAAGAAGAGATGGCTTGCAACATGCTTCGACGATTGAACACCATTTTCTCGGTTTCTCCACTTAAAATTTTTTACGACCAGTTCAATTTAAAAAACGATGCATTTTTTTCAAATGGAATTGATAGGCAGCTCGAGATTTGGACGTGCGGGTGATGGTCGACGCCGAGCAATCCTATTTCCAACCTGCTATTTCTCGCCTGACAATGGAACTAATGAGAAAGTACAACAAGGAAAAGGTGGTATAGTCATCATGAATCACAGCCCCCAGTTAAACATTATTAATATTATCAGGCAATCGTATTCAACACTTATCAATGCTACCTTAAGGAAACATACAACAATGTGGTACTGGATCTCGAACAGGCCAACAGACAAAACTTTTACTTTGGTGCCAAACTTGTGCGAGGAGCTTACATGGAACAAGTAAGTTACATATGCCATAGTCCTGTTTAAAAAAGGTGAATATGAAATTGAACTCAAATATTCATTAGGAACGAGCTCGGGCTTTGGCATTGGGCTACGAAGATCCAGTCAACCCGACCTACGAAGCCACGACAGCAATGTATGAAAAGACATTGCTGGAGTGCCTCATGCGCATCAAAGAAATGAAAACGAGGACTAACGAGCGACGTATCGGCGTCATGGTGGCTAGTCACAACGAGGATACTGTCCGCTTTGCACTTAGCAAGTAAATCTTGAAGATCTAACTTATTTAAACTGATGCCTCTGAAATTCACTATTCTTTGCTTGTTGTTTCTGCAGAATGGAAGAGCTTGGAATTTCTGCACAGGACAAGGTCATCTGTTTCGGTCAATTGCTTGGAATGTGTGACCAAATTTCATTCCCTCTGGGTCAGTTAAAATTGTCGTACCTGTCATTGTTAATGTACAACTACTTTTCGTTGTCTTTGGTTCGAAATTTTAGGGCAAAGTGGATACTCTGTTTATAAATACGTTCCTTATGGACCGGTAGATGAAGTTCTGCCTTATCTGTCTCGTCGAGCACAAGAAAATCGAGGTATTCTCACCAAAATCAAGAAGGAAAAAAGGCTCCTAGTGACGGAACTGAAACGTCGTCTGGTCAAGGGTCAGCTGTTTGCTACACCGAAGGGCGAATACGTTCCAATCTGAAAAGACGCTGCAATCACAGGAAAACGAAATTTTTTCTCTTTTCTTAATTAGTATTTTATCATGTCAAAACCGGCCGCAACTATCGCCGGTAAATTTTACACAAGTGTACAGTATATTATATGTATATTGGGGAATCTCGGTCAAAGGGTCCGTTTCCCTCTTCTTCGTCGTAATCTGCCAATGCTTTCTCTTTCGTTTTTTAAAGGACGATAATGGATTGCTATCGTTTTTACAGTTTGTCTTTTTATTATTGGAACGCACAGAGAGTCATCCAAAGTGTGATTGCCCAATCTGCCGTTTCTCGTCTTTTTTCGGTCTCCTATGCCAACACGTAGTAACTGGAGAGAAAAAAACAAAAAGGATTTAAATAGTGTCAACTACTAAAAATTGTACAATGTGTGATATAACGAAAGTATTATTAGTTAGTCCAACCAAAGTTTCAAGGGACTGCAAAATAAACGTTTTTTTTTTCCCTCCTTTTTCTCATCGGTTTGGATTATCTGCTCGTAATGTTCGTGACTTGACCTAGTAAATCACGGAAACTCATTTGAAATTCAAACGCTGGTTTCACCTTTATCAAAGGCCGTCTATCACACAATCCTTTTATAAGAAGGTTGAACATCCATAATTCATCTTGTCGTTCGTTCCTATATTATCTTCTAAAGCAATTCAACAACAATTCATTCGACCCACGACAGGAGATCCAAGCAGTGTGACTTATTGTACAGTTGGCTATTGCTGCAAAGTGCTTGCTTTGTTATTAATGTTATGGGCAATTCAGGCAGTTGGCTGGACGTACGTTTCACAAGTCAGAAATGAATTATTAGGTTCAATCCATTTATTAGCTTGCGCTGGCTGTGTGGGCCGTGCTAGTACCAAGGTCTGCACTCTCGTCTCCGGCATATTGCCGCAATCTAATAGGAGCTGCTGCACGGTGGACGTTTGGAGAGTGGGCAACAGCTAGTTTAGACCATCCACTGGCCACTGAATTCTGCATGACAGAAAAGCGCTTGCCTGTGAAGTGGGCAAATCGATCGACACTCCCAAAACCTATTGCAAGTCAAAGGGGGGCGCTTCCAGCTTCTCCGGTATCAAACCCAAATGTTCGCTGGAATTGTGTCGTATCTAGAAAACGACTGGCAGTTCTGAATCACCCAAGCCAGTTGGAACCAGACAGATTTGTACTGCGAAAGTGTTTTGGACTTTGCACTGATGACCGTACAGCTGATCCTGTTAACAATCGAAAATGATGACATTGATGTACATCTTTTTTACCGCCATCAACGAAGTGCACAAAACCACGTTGCTCATCTGTAATCTTCTGGCATCTGCAGCGTATCCGGCTCTTGTCATCATCACAGAATGAAGAAATCGATCATCGATCCAGTGATGGAAGAAATGCTTTATTTCCACTTCTTTTTCTTCCACCTTTTCACGATCAATGATATAACTAGAGCCTTTTATTTCTCTTCATCCTAGAATTCCACAGTCAAGAGAGGTTGGCTTTCATTAGTACCCAGAAAAATTCTCAGAATAACATTTACCGATTGGATTATAAAAGAAAAATGGCTATCTGTTACTCTGGCATATCTATAAAAATACTGGCGCACGAATCATCAAGAACGGCAAGTTTAAGTAATTTAATTATATGATGCCATTCGGATGGATTGGGGGGGGGACAGTGGAATGGGTTATGAACGAAACTCGTCAGCCATTTCGGCAATGTCTAGATTCACATAACAGAAACCAATTTAGCGTAGTTGCACGTCTTTTATTCTCCAGGTATGTTACTACAATCTCTTTGTTCACTTACCCGAAGATCATTGGCCATCATATCAAACTTTACAAACTCTAAAGCAGCCATTCCACCTGTAAATGGACATCGAGAAAATTCTATGTAATGCACAAAATTCGCAAAAGGAATGACTAATCCGATAAATCTCTTACTTTGTATGCCTGGACTCAAAAGTAGTTTATCGATTTTTCTTCAATGAATGAAATATTGCTGCAAAAGGGTAACCAATGCCTGTCGAGAAATAGCTGGAAATTCAATCGTTAACATCCAGAGACGCTCCGACGTCTAATGCCATCATTTTCCCATCTGCTAATAACTTGAAAATGTATTTAAGAAAAGTAATTCACGCAGACGTACATATGTCTAGGATTCAATGTCCCATAGGAGCACAGCTTCCTACTGTATACCTACGGAACTCTTACCTTTTGGCATGCAATCAATACTTGACTAATCAACTGAGCTTTCTTGTATAATGTATGTTTACCCCTCCCCCCCCCCCCCCCAAAAAAAAAAAAAAAAAACAAGCAGTCAAAGAGGTAGCGAACAAACATTGTGTTCAGCGAGTCCTTTTCCTTTCAGTCTTTTTGCTGGAAGGTACATCTAAAAAAAATAAATAAAACAAGAATCAAAACTTGGAGAAAAAGAAAACATACCATAAAAAAAAAGAAAAAGAAAATTAAAATATACCGATGGCTGGAAAAGCCCAGCTTTAACGGGGAATATAGGAGGCGGCAGGAAAATCCAGCAGGAAGCGGACGACACAACAAAAAGGAGATGCTGTCAAGAACGTAGCAAACATATCATCTATTCCACTGAACACGAAACCTTAGAGAAATATAAACGTAACGCACATAAAATTCTTTATCCTGGTCACATCCGTAGACAATGTCACCGGAAACCGGTTGCGAGCAGTAATGGGGAAATACACGTATATACACTATCCGAACGGGAGGATCCCGTTTTTCTTCTATAAGAAAGAGAACATGTAACCGAACTGCCTAGAGCATCTGTATCTACGTCAATGAATTGCCTGTTCGATTCCTTTCAGTTTGCGATCTTTTTTTCCATATCCGCCTCTTTCCTTCTTCTTTTGTGTCCTAATCGATCTAGAAATTCGTGAACGAATCAAAGTTTTCGCATCAGCGGGTAGAAAAGAAAAAAGACTTGACAGAATTCGCGGTTGGTTTATGCGTTCTGGACGACGAATATGTGGCAAAAGAACATTTTAAAGTCGTCGGGAATATTAACACGGGAATTTTTGCTTCTTTTTTTTTTTTATCCTGGTTGCTGGGATGTAACAAGATCCTCACGTCTGCACGTGCCAGATTCTAAACGAGGCAGAGGTGGAACAAAATTGCCCAAACACGCAAAAACGAAATGGACGACGACAACGGACAGTCGACGTAGTGGGAGCAGCAAATAGTTGCGCTGTGTGACGAACGGAGCGGACGCCCAGTTAAGAGTAGGAGGCGCCTATTAACAATGCAATCGTCGTTCTCGGTAGGGCCTGTGAGTGTGTCTACTATGTACAAGCAGTATATAAGGATATCGATCGGGCTATCACAAAATGTACGGAATATAAAGATTACAGAATGTTCTAAACACGGAACGCAAATGCGAAAAAGATTTTTTTTTTTTAAATAAAACATTTGGATTGCAAAGAAAAAGGGGAATTCAGCTTTTATGGCCCCAGGACAGTGCGTGGCTTCGACTACCGATTTTTTTTTTTTATTTATTTTGCATCATTTGTAAAAATACGCCCAAAAAAGATGGAGGAGGTGCACACTACATTAACATATACCGCAACCGCGCACCGCATGGGACCGTGCCAACTCGACATCATAACTCATTGTTGCTGCTGTGCCATACATTTTCCTGCAAAAAAAAAAAAATAATAATAATAAAAAATATTATCTACGGATTCCCCGACGCTAACATCTTTCTAGCAGGCCTCTCTATACGTACACTTTCCTCTTCCTTTCATCTTTCACGACATGATGTATCGCAGCATAACGAGTCACAAGATCGATGTAGATCGTGCGGTGTACAAGAGTATGGAAAGGCGGGGTCATACAGAAGAAGCACAAATAAATCCCGAAGAAATCCTAGAAAAGCCTCTCTCTTCTTTCTCTTGTGTGTGTGTGTGTGTCTCTGTGTGTGCTGTATTGTGCATTGGGGAATTTCCACGTCCCTTTAGCGTTGAGATTCGGAAGGGTGACGTGACAAAGAAGGTGTGACAAACTCGGTACCTATAATACAATTGAGAATAGGCAAGAAGACGGACAGCCAAAAATAAAACGAAGCCAAAAAAAGGAAAAAAACAAAAATATAACTCAACCAGGAAAAAAAAAAAACGAGAATCAAATTGTATGTTGTATAAAATATTTCGTACATTATTATTCTGTAAAGGATATAGGTGTGTCTGATCTCTATATACGTCCGTGTTCTTTTTCTTTAGCAAGTGTGTGGGTATGAAAAATGTGGTATGCTGGTAGCACCAGTGTATGCAAATTGTGAATGTGTAATAAGAGTACACAAACATGTATACATTATTTATGGTTTAGACGAAGAAGAAAAAGTTCTTTTTTCCCATTTCCTTCCCAGAAAGAATTGTAGGGCGGCCAGGGGAGTAGGAGGAGAAGATTGCTTTTGCTGTGGAGATGAAGTATTGGAAAATGAATGAGAAGAAGTGGAGGAAACTAAAGAAACACATACGCACACATTGAAAACTAGGATATTTTTTTTTCTTTTTCGTTTCAATATACGCCAGTTGCTGCTCTCCTCGCTGCTGAAAACTTGTGGGAGGTTGAAAAATGGAAAAGAACCATTTTCAACAGACAAGTAAATAAGAGCCCAACAAAGAAGAGCAGCGCCAGTGTCGTATAGCAACAGCAGTTTAAAAAAAATTGTATGTGTTATAATATATTAATAATAATGCGAATTAAAAGGAGAGGCACTTGAGGAACAAACGGTGGTGTCAAAACTCCTTTTTTCTCCCTTTCTCAGCAGCTTATGTGATAATAATTAATTAATAGTAATATCTACATATTTCCCTTTTTTTTTTTTTTTTTTAATTTTTAGAAAAAAAAAGGGCGAGATGCCAAAGAGACGAAAAGAACCGAATTATACCAATCGTTTTTCACACAAGAGAAATTAGATATTGTGCTGCGATCGAAAATAATCGAATTCCGCGTCTAGGCAAAAAAACAAAAAACAAAACAAAAATAAAAGTTGCATTTTTCTTTCTTCTTTCTCGAACCATTGTGTGTGTGTGTGTGTGTGTGTGTGTCTGCACTCCGCGCGCGTGTGTGTCGGGTGACGTGTAATTTTGGACGATTGCGTGTGTGATTTTGACGACGTCAAACTCTTAATTGCACAACTGGAAATCAACGTCCCAACCGGAGAGTTCATCGGGTGGCGATTCCTTCTCTTTGGGGTAGGTGTCAAAGTTGGAAGCATCAGCTGGGCCCCGTACCTTTTTTGTTTTGTTTGACGATGAACGATAGAAATGAGGAGTCAAGGAATACAAAAGAAAAAATAACGAACCGTCGGTTAAACGCGGGAACAATCAAGAGCTACTTCATAAGAGAATGTCATTGCTGAAGAGAGGGACTTACCACAGGTGTAATAGGCGCTGCCAAGGTTCTATTAGACAGGCCATCCCAGTCGAACACTTGAAACCACCTGAAAATGGGAGATATTAAAGACATCCAACGAAAATCAATGAATCAAAAAGAAAAAAAAAAGGGCAAACCGCCAAGAAGGAAAAAAAAATAAACAAACAAACAACACCAGACCTGTGTTTCTTGATGTCATCGATCCCGCCGCGTTGATAGCCCAGCCTTTCGACGGGCATTTCACGACACAGACGTTTGATCAAAGCTTGAGCTGCACGGTTGACAATACGTGGGAATTCAATCTGATCGATGCCTTTGAGGATGATGTTGTACGTCTTCATCGGATCCGGCGAAGTGAACGGTGGCCTTTTTATGATTTGTTTGTTTTTTCAATTCATTCATCAGTACATCTATTATCATTTAAAGAAAAAAGAAAACAAGAATTCGTGTGTAGACTCACGTTCCCGTCAGCAATTCAAAGATGAGAATGCCCAAAGACCAGTAGTCGACAGCTCGATCGTGACCTTTGTTGAGGATGATCTCAGGTGCAACGTACTCGGGAGTCCCGCAGAAAGTCCACGTCTTGCTGGTAACGCCCAACAATTTCGAGAAGCCGAAATCCACCTGAACGCACGTGAATGAAAAAAAGATAAATTCGTAAATGACTGACATTCCTCAAAAAAAAGAAAGAAAAAAAAAATGAGTAGGGCATTAACGAATGACTGACCAGTTTGACATAGCCGTGACTGTCTAGCAGAAGATTCTCGGGCTTGAGATCGCGGTAGATGATATTTCGCGAATGCAAGTAATCAAAGGCTTCGATGACGCACGCCGTATAGAACAAGGTGGCCCCGTCGTCAAAATGGCCACGGTCACGTAGGATCGTCCACAATTCGCCACCCAAACAAGCCTCCATCAGCATATAGACATACTTGTTATCCCGGTATGTGTTGTACAATCTTAACATTCCATCCGTCGTGTAGAGAAACAAAATAAATTCAATGAACTATTAAATTTGTCTCTTTTTTGGTTTAACAGGCACAATTTGAGCTTTGATCTTTGCCCTGACCCTCCCCACCAAAATAAAAGGGGGAAATCAAAGAATCAAATTTCATTAGCGTGATAGAGGATGTGAGGAATGTAAGGGTGGATTGATTTGACAACTGAAACTACCGCAGCGGCAGATTAGGCAGCGGATCATAGCAACAACCATCCGTTTCTTTTCTTTTCTTTCTATAATGCAACACTGGATCAAGTTATTAGCGAAACATTCCCCGTTGTGCTGTCGTCGTTTCCCCTGGAAACTTATAGTGAAAATGAGTAGAAAGCGAGAGAGAGAGAGGTAATAATCGTCTGAAACTTGTCTTCTCTTTCAAATATGCATTGAAAACGGTGGAGGGGGGCGCAGTTGTAAAAATTAAAATTAAAAACCTTGTTTTTTTTTTTTAAAATCCATACCTAGCGATAAAAGGACTCCTACACGACATCATTATGTTTTTTTCGCTGTAAATGTGCTCCTGTTGGAGCGTGTTGACAATGTGCTGTTTCTTGAGGCACTTGAGGGCAAAAGTCAACGACCGGTCGTAAGCGCATTGGACGAGCTCGACGCGGCCAAAGCCGCCGATGCCCAGCGTGGCCACCACGTCCAAGTCGGCCAGTCTGACGTGAGCGTATTCAGAGACCAACTGGGCAGGAACGCCACTGTCTCCTGGACGGCTGCTGACGGAACTGGAGCCGGAAGAGAAGCCACGCGACTCGTCGTCGTACGTCTTGGCTCGTAATTCACTCAGATCTCCAATTAACTGAATGAACGAGCTGTTTTGTTTTTTCCCCCAAAAAAATTATAAGAAAACAAAAACAAATTTGAATTAAATCATTTGGCTTCTTGTTTGGATGCAAAAAATATCAAAATCGTAGAGGATATTAAAAAAAAAAAGGATCAAAGGAACGTGATGTTATGGAACTGCTGGGAATCCTTTTGATGAATGAAAGTGCGGGTGAACGAGTGTCTCTTTAAAGGAAACAACACAGAACATTTTTGTGGGTCGTTCAGCGGCACGTGAACAGCCGTCAATCACCATATATAAAAGAAACGGATCAATGCTATCGTAAGTCGATGGATTTTAAAATGTTACACACCGATATTGGTTCTATATATTTTTTTTTACTTATGTTTTAATGATCATTTTCTTTTCTTCTAAAAACATTTTCAGAGTTACCGAGCTAGACATAATCCGGTTTTCACGTATCTATGCACAGCTAAACGATAACCCGCGAATTGAATTATTCATTGTTTTGATTTTTTTTTTTTGTTTCTATTTGCTGGAAGATGCGATCCTTTAAAAGTCATTAAACGCCCACGGCAATGAATGCCCGTCTTGTATTGACGCGCGCACACAAGGCGGCGCATGACGCGGGCATTTTTCGTGAGCGAACTACTATGACGTGTGGGATCATCGTGAAAAACAGAGGGTAGAAAAAAAAAACAAAAAACTTACTCTCTTCCAAGGGTGAGGCACTCGACGCCCGGTGCTAGGGCGATCGCATTAGCGCTACGGCATTCTTCTCTTAACAGCGCTTGTTCACCAAAGTAGTCGCCATTCTCCAATATTCGCACTTCCTCTTCTTCCAACTTGCCTGTTACGGTGAATTTAAAAATAATAATAATAAAACAATAAATGGCAACGTTCAGTTAGAATTCGAGTTTAAAAGTATTTGGAAAAAGGAGAGAGCAGCCATTTGATATGGTATTGGAAGAAGCTCTTCAAGATTCGAGACGTCTTTGTTTGGATAGACATTGGAGTCAGGAGGATGGCGCGCATCCGCTCAACAGCCGAGCCCGTTGTGGCCGGAATCGATCGACTGTGCTACTAGAGACACGGGGAAACAGTTCGCTTTGATAGTCGTGCAGATATAGAATGTCCTCGCTTTCATTCGTACGACTGTCACTTCTCCGAGATCTCGTCTCCAATTTTCTAGCGAGCGCGCGTGTGTGTCTGCCCTCCGTCAAAACACGACGCGTTTCACGTGTCACATGCAAAATTGAAAATATTCTCCGCGAATAAAAAAATAAAAAAACAAGTTGCCAAAACCGATTTTCTACCAACTCTCCATCAAATCTCTTTGTTATGCTGAATCCAATTTTCAATTGTCAGCATAACGTTTCGCTTTATCCCCCCCGTCTTTCGCGCGCATTTATGAAAACTTAAGACGCCGTGAAAATCACATGACCAAAAAGAAAATACGAAGGGAGGATTGATGTTGGTGTTGAGCTTGTCTTTCGATTCCCATTCTAAGGGTCTCCCAAACGCAGCAACGCTATAGCGTCCAAATATTTTCGCTGATGGCCAGAAACCCCTCCTTTTTTTTTTGTTTGGCCAGCCGGACATCCCAAAATAAAAATCGTAGGGTTGAACGTGCTTTCCGTCGAGTGCGATCGCTTAGGATCGATATAGTGCCACTGTATAAACGCTAACTCTGTTTTCTTCGATGTATCATTCACTTCTGGCTCAAGTGAACTTCCATTTTCTATATCGCTCTGCCTGTGTATTCAGTGATTGCCTACTGAAAAAAAGATGGCGCTATTGTCCAATCAATCATCGTTGGAATGTTAAGGATAGTTGAGGAATAAAGGGAAGAATATTGACCGTTCCAATATTGTGAAGAGGAAAAGAAACAAAAACAAAGTGGGGGTTTCATTCGATTTCCAACAAGCAAAAGTTATTTGGAAGCCCTTCAAAGCTGTCCAACGATTTACGATTATTACATATTACTGTCTCTCTCTTTTTTCGGGAGCTATTTTCAGTTTTATTATTCCTATGTGGATGCTTTGATGGATAAGACGGGGAAAGGATTGTGGCGTGTTATGTCGTATCACATTATTTTGGCTGGTAAGTTACTGCAAAAGGGCGGAACTAACCGGGTAGTCGTTGCGTAATCTGGACGCGACCGCTAGCGATGATGAAGAAATTGTCACCCCGACCGCCTTGCCGGACGATGTACGTCCCCGCTGGGTAGAATTCCTGTCATTCAGTGTCAAGAATAAAATACAAAATCACCAAGACATTCGTAAACAAGATTACAAAATTTGTCATAATTGCAGACACTTGTGATTGGCTTAAACGAGCGTGACCATTTCCTAATTGGAAAATCGATTGATTCGTATGGTCTTCCAGGGCGCACAGTCACACAAGGGCGGGGTCGATAAATGTTTGTTTCCCAACTTTGGACATGACGTTCAAATGTCACTGCCCGTCAGACAAATTATAATAACCCGACTTGGTTGGTTAAACATAATCCCACTGTCCCCCCCGTTCTGTTTAAGTGCTTAGTTTCAACGATAATGCACGAAGACGGAACGCTCGCCCAGACGAAACAAGCCCAACGCCGAGTGACACGTCAAATGATTTTCTATTTTTTTTTTTGCGCCTCACACAAAACACACGCGAAAATAGAAAAAGAGAAAAGAAAGTATTAGATGATGCATAGCCCATCTGGCGTGTGGTCGATTTCCCGTATACAAAAAAAAATAAGTGGAACAAAATGATTGAATAATAACAGGGAAAACAAACACGCGCCGGACAATCGGTACACACACACTGCCATACTCCCAAGAATCTCGGGATATGTTTAGACACACGAACAGTGGCCATTTTCATGTGAGCGTGAGAGACGCAGAGGATAAAAAAAATAAAATAAAATAAAATAAATAAATATTTGAAAAAAGGGGAAGATCTATACTCGACGACAGTGGAACCAACCGAGTGAGAATCTCTACACGTAAAAAAAAAAAGGATGGTCGGAGTGCTGTTTGTCTACGTGGGATATAATGGCATACATGTTATGTGCACGCGTATAAACGTACATCTCGTCTCTGTCTCTGTGTGTACCCATCTGGTATCCACTTGGCAGTCCGCCTTCCTGTCCAGTCACGTGTAAACAGTCTGTCCGTCCGTGTAACAAGCTAGCGCGACTAAGCGCAAAATGAATCAAAGGAGGGGGAGAGAGCTACGTGTTCTTCTCTGGCATTGCATGTTTGTTTTTATACTCCCCGATTTCCTTAGGAAAAAAATGCGCAATTTATTTTATTTTGCCTTTAGTGTGACTGGTTCGCGAATCGAGCGCGGATTTAATGACAGAAACAGACGATGCTTTCTCCTCCGTTTATGCATCAAGTTCTTTGACGCAGTTTCCATCCTTCATTTCTATTATTGCTAGCCTATTGCATCGGATCTCGCAATTTGTTTTCTTTCTTTGCTTCGTGACCTGGGCTGCTGTTACGAATATACACTAGCACCTCCCCTATATGCTACGCTTGACTTTTCATCGTTTTTTACCCGCAGCTATGTGTGTCAAGGCTGGATAAAAAAAGAAGAGAGGCGGAGACATGGAGGAGGTTCTAATAAAACGAAGCAAAAAAAAACAAAAAAAAGAAATGTTCATGGGTTTTCTTTTTGGCAAAGGACAAGTAGAACTTGCACAACACACCCATCGTTCAGTTTGAGGCAGCAACGGGAGGCAAGGATATCGAAAAAGAACGGGGCAAAAGTTTTCCGCACGGGAAATCATGGAGAGTTAGGAGCAAGGATCGATAGCACAGAAAAAAAAATGAGAGAGCCGCAACACACGTGGAAAAATAATAAAAATAAAATATGTGCACTAACCACTTCGAGGACGTCGGCGATCTTGGACATGTGATCGGTGGTGAGTCGTTCAAAGAGAGGCACACTGCGCAGGAACTTGAGGTTGTCGTCGATGCGCTGCAGGCCAGTTTTCTTCATCACCTGCTGGAAGACTCGACGATCCAGTGCCCATACTTTGGCACTCGTTACGGCTATTGAGAGTATAAACAGGAAGAGTTTTTTTTTTTTCTTATTTCAAAAGAGGTAAACAAGAGAGAACATGTACAATTCGTCAATCGTGTCTTAACTACAACATTTTAGCCGATTGACAACTCGTCTGTTTATTGTTCGTCTCGTTCTGACGAGACACAATAAAAATAAAGAAAAAAGAAAACTCGGTGAGGAGGAATGACCGCAGCAATCAGACAGTAAATGAGGCGAGGTCGAGAAAGACTTGCGTCTTTCTCATTAACCGACCTATAGGTAATCGTTTTAAAAGCAAGTACAGTGAAGGAAAGAGAATAAAGATGACAATAGTCTTTCTATTTTTCCTCCTTCTTTCTGAAATCGATAAAATGCGTCCACACGCAATAGACGACCGTCAACTTCTTCTATAGGACATCGCCGCCAAAGTGCTACGTTATTAGGGTTTTCCAATGGCTAAAGCGGATGAGAGTCGATCGTAACTTTTTTTTTTGGCGGGGCACATGTCACCCAATTTCTTGCGTTTGAAAATAAAAAATCACGTTTTATGCAGCAACGCCATCTCGTAACCTCAGCGTCTCAAATTACCTAAAGAATTGATAGTGAGTGGGGGGACGAGGTGTAGGAATCCCGCAGAATTTCGAAATTTGATTTCCCCCCCTTTTTTTTGAATTCAACGTTTGAACGGCTCATTTTACAAGGAAACGTCGTGACAAGCGCTCGATTGCCGCATAAGTGTCAACAAGAAAAACGTAGTGAAAACGCCATGTAAATTTCCAATCTTGCACGTTCAACACGGAAACATTACACGTCCGAACGAGATTCAGATAAGACAAAAATGGCCAGCGCCGCGCGGTGGCAGCTTGCGGCCAGAGAAAAAGATGCAGATTGTATGTCACTCGAGGACAGAAAAAAAAAGAAATAAAAAAATAAATAAAATAAAAAGATCTTTAATTTAATTTTTTTCTTTCCTTCTGTTTACGTCGTCATCTGACTTTAGCCTAGCCTCACATAAAGTTTAAGACAGTTTGCTATGGTTTGCGATGAGACGTTTTTATTATATTCCGCACCGCCATGTGCCATCTACAACGCTTTTTTAAGAGAAAACCTTTTTTTTCTTTCATTCTCCCTCCCCCCTTCCTAGCTTTTATTACGTTAAAAGTGTGAAAGAAAAAAGAAGGGGGGGATTTAAAAGGCGAACGAGGAGAAACGCCTGGGGTTGGATCAAACGAGAGGAGACAAGCGTGAGAAGTTAAGTTCAATAAGTTGTGCATTGAATGGCGGGGAAAAGTTTAAACTTAGAGTAGACTTTTTTGTTTCTTTTTCAAATAACAAAATAACAGGAAAAACAATCATAAAAAAAAAAAAAAACCATCAAAGAAAACTGTGGGCTAACTAGCACTGAACAAATATGATGATGAAATGGTGAACGTATACGGATAGAGAAAGAGAATTGTGTGTAAAACTAATTATGTAAAGAGAATTGAGGCGCGTAACACCGTACCTTTGATAGATGCTGTCCGCGTGCAGTTGTAAAGGATGGCCAATTCTCCGAACGCTTTACCGGGGCCCATTCGTCCCAGTACTCTGTCACCCTGGACGACTTCCAACTCCCCCTCGGCCGACACGTACAAATGTGATCCTGTCCAACAAACGGGCGATAAATGAAATTCCGTATATCCCTTGATTATATAACGGTAAGCACGAATGGACAATAAAGAAAGAAAAGGCACTTTTTTTTTTTTTTTTTTTCAAACGAGAGCGAAAAATAAATGGAAAAAAAATATCTATTTCTTGTTTGGCTTCCGTAAAAACAAACAAAAAGAAGAAAAACAAAATGGACTTTCCCCCCTTCTCAGATGTTTTGAATATCAATCAAAGTCTGTTGGTGAGTTCCTGCACACAGAAGTTGATCTATACGAAAAACACTTTGAAAGCGTCGCGAAATGTGTACGTCATTTAAATCTGGAGACCAAAATAAATCACACAAAAAAAAGGGGGAAGAGAAAAGGAAATTCCAAGACATACCAGCGTCTCCTTCGCGGATCACGTAGCTACCCTTCTCAAATTCACGCGGGTACATGGATTCGACGATTTCACGGACCTGACTGGCGTCCAGATTTTTGAGGAAGTCATTCTCCATAACAGCATCCTTGATCAGTTGTTTGGCTCTGTTTGTTTCAAATCAAAATTCAAAGAAAAAATAAAACACATATTATGTAATGGCATCGTTGTTATTGTCACAGGTACGACACACACTCATGTCATCATCGATTATTTCTCAGTTTTACAATACGAATAGAAACAGACTAAACCAGCTGCATTTATGTATTGGTTTTCTATTAAAATTCGTATTTTTATAACTGATTTCCTTTTCATTTTAAGCATTTTAAGAGATTGCAAAAGTGCTTTTTATTTTTCTAAGATAAATAAATAAATAAATGTATAACGGGTCGTGATGGAAGGACCGCAACACTCAACCAGTCGGCGCAGTCGTCTTTCCATACAAAAGTCAAACAAGAAACTTGATCTGGATATACAGTTGTGCAAGACATAAGACTCTTTGATATCGAAGACGTATGAACGCAAAACGTCAAGTCTCTTTATTCGGACATTGAGTAGGAAAGAAACCGGAAGAAGCGGGCGGATATACAGGCCCAGCTTGTAAATATCGATCGCTTGGCAAAACTTGTTTCTCCTATAGATTTATCAAAAATAGGCTACACCCCTAAATCTAGTGTGGCTTTGATATTGTCTGCAAAACTTTTTATTAAGTAGATTCCCCGAATGCAGTTGAAACGTTATTTCGATGCTGTCAATGATAACGCAAACAGAAACTTGCTCCCAATAGACTTAACACGTTTGATCTCGAATTCTTCATCATTACTTGCGTTTTTCCGCGTTTTCCTTCAAACACATTTTCTTTGAACAGCCGAGCGGGGTTGGGATTGCAAAACGACAGACACGAAACGATGCTCTTCGACATTAGTCCTTTAAAGAGGTCAAAACATATTGCGACTTATGTTTAATAATGTTTCCCTAAATTCTAATAGCCGCATAGAGTCGTCGGGCGTTCTTGTTATTGTCGTTACGCGATTTCCCTGTTTTCCGGCTTCGTTTTCCCTGTGCACATCGTGGCGCTACTTGGATTATTAAATCGATGGAACGCACACAGAAATGGCGTGTCTTCAATTTTAGCGGAACGCTACACGCGGACGCAAAACTAACGTAAACAAAAAAACAAAACAAAAATAACAGCACATCAATTTTTAGCCGCTCGATTTTCGGGTGTTGCCCTCTCAAACTTGTATTGCTCCCCTTGTACATTCGATATGGCGGATCGTGGACTTCTCTCGTTTACAGTCATTCAAAACTACCAGTCAGCACGGTACACACAACCAGACGCGTAATAACAGCCCCGCGTGGAACACACACACACACACACAGAGAAAAAGCCACGTTATTTGAAGGCAATGGCACGATGTCTTTCCCAAAAGTCATGCCATCAGCTCGTTTCTCGCACCAACGTGAAAAACTTCGTGATATTGATAAGGCAAAGCAAAAAGGCGTGACTGGCAATCGTTATTCACCTTCGTCAGCTGGTGCCTATAAAACATAGGACACGCAGTTGTGTGTGTCGGGGAGATGTGGCAATGAAAAATTCGATTACCAAGCGCTTGGCGGTTAATCATGTCAACGGAAACTGACCTGATGACGAATTGGCCATAAATCAACGAGAAAAATATACAAAAAAAAAAAAAACAAAAAAACCTAAAAAACAACAAACTTTTACGACGTTGTTAGATCAACACGCGTTTTCTGAAAATCGAGCAAAAAGGCCGGTCAGTTTCGGCAGTGACTAAATCGAGCGTTACGTTGACTCAACTTGCGCATTTTTAGTTTCACGCATAGAGTGAAATATAATTAAGTGGCAGCTGAAAATTCAATGTTGGCTTTTCGACCCCCCCTTTTTTTTTAAAGAAAAATGCGTCGCTTCTTTTTTCTTCCCCTCACATCACCTTATATTGTGAAATCGATAATTCATTCAACCGGCACAATAAAAAAAATAAAATAAAACATTGCGCGCGCACGGATAAACGTATGCCCTTCATTTGAAATGCCAACGCTGTTTCAAAGCGCTGAAAGAAAAAGTGATTTTCTTTTTCTTTTCTTTTCTTGAATTGAACTGAATAAATAATAGAAGCAGAGAAGAAGAAAAGAAAAAAAAAGAAGGAAAGAAAAACATACCGGAAATCTTTATCGTGAGAGGTGACCAAGAGGGAAATGTCGGCTTGCTGTTGCTGATTGTTGGCCGTGAGAGGCAACCGGTTGTGGTGGTTGCCGTGATGTCCGTGGTGATTATTATGGTGGTTGTGCAAGTCGGAGCTCTCTCCCGAGACACCCTGACGTTTGGCAAACAAGCCGGGCAATTGCAGCGACGAAGGTGGCTGTTGGCCGTTATTCGTTATTGCCAGACCGCTGATTCCCGATTGCAGCGACGTCTCGCTGCCATCCTGTTGGCCCCGAGATGTGGCTTGCAAAACGCTCTACCAACAAGAGAGAAATAGATTGTAAAAATAAATAAAGAACATTCATCAAAATGTTGAAACGGCTGTGATGACAGCCATCTGCATAGTTATACGTCATTCTATTGAAACACGGGCCGCTCTACCTCGGCTTATCTAATACATCCATCGTGCGCCCTTTTCCTTTTCTCAAAAAAAAAAATTTAGAAATAAGTAAAAAGATTCTCAGAAATTTCCTTAAGAGCCCCTCTGAAAAGATGCCAGTTTTTTTCCTTCCCCTTTTTAAATAGAAATTTTTTTCAATTATTATTATTCAAAAATCACTAATGGCAGTGGTTAAGATTTTCGAGGTAATGCCGCCGGTACGGCCCGTTCGGTGAGTCAAATCATGCACGTTAAGCGCACTCGTCCTAGTGTGCACTATTGACGAGCAAATAAAGCCATTATTATGTAAGAAGTCTGTTTGTGCGGCGTCACCCGTTCAAATGTTGAACGAGGATTATTTGACGTAGACTAGAAGTCAATGAACAAACACACAAGCATAAAAGCCCCCATCCATTCGCATCCGTAAATGACGAATGAGCTCGGCCTGGATTCCACTTTTTTTTTTTTCATGTCCCGCCTTCAAAGTTTTTTTATTTTACGCGTCTCTATCCTAATGACACCTTTTTTTTTTTCTTTTTAAATAAAACAGCAAACGATTACGCGGAATGACAGTCTCGTAAGAGAGAGAAAAAAGGCAAACGAGTCGCTAGGGAGCTGTTATTGTTAGAGATCACCAGTCAAGCGTAACCCATTTGGCAAGCGAGTTTGACAAGGACATTTTCGTCGGCATGCTGAAGATCCTATATCGTTGCAGCTTACATGCAAGGTCTTTCATCTAAACAAACTGTCGGTTCCCCCCTTCTTCTTTTTTTCTCTTCTTTATTCTGACAGGTTATGTAGAACGAAAGGGAAAGAGAGAGAGAGAAAGAGAAATATGAATCTACAGCGGGCGGATGTGCGTCTGGTCTTCCCGAATTTTTATTTTATTTTTTTTTGCTTCTTCTTCCTCTCTATTTCCTTTTCTATCGCTATTTTGCTCTGCTTGTGTTGTGCTGAAATATTTTCTCCTTTTGCCAGCAAATCGTAGCCGACTGGTGGCCAAACGAAGCGTAGCGACTCTTCTGCGCCACGAACCATTAAACAAATAATCAAACTTGATGGTAGCGCTAAAAAAAGAGAGAGAAACAAGTAAAAGTCATCAGATCAAATTTTTTTGTTTTTTTTTGGGGGGGGGGGAAGCAAAAAAAAAAAAAAAAAAATCCAATTTCTTACTGTCGTTTGAAACGTTTTGTAGAGCGTGTGTAATTGTTATGCTTTCCTGCTCACTCCCCTAAGTGTGAGTGAGCATCAAAAAAATTGTTTTTCAAAAACAAATTTATTTACTTTAGAAAAAATAAAAAAACCCTGCGGAGAAAAAGGCAAAATGATTCAATCGAAAGAAAGAGAAATGCAAACGATTGTGTGTGTGTGTGTGCGAGCTTTTTTTTTTTTTAAATGATCCGTCTGCGAGAAATTGCTCACTTGATTGATGCGATGAGCCGCCTTTGGTTGTGTTTGATTAGACAAAAGAAACAAAACAAACAAAAAATCAGCTAAACTTTGTGTTTTAACGATAACGTCGAATGATGGCGTGTCAAAGCACAAACACACAAATTCTTGAACACTTTCGTGTTGGGCCCGGGTTCTGTTGTAGACATTTAAAAATGATTTCCCTCTCGACTCCTGTTGTTGAAAGACGATCTACAGACCTCCGAAAAAAATCCAAAAAACAAAAAAATTTCTCCAGGACTTTGTTTCATGTCGGGGGTAGTCAAAAAGTTTCTTGCCCTTCATTACTCATAGATACCAAATTACTCGACCGATTAGACAGCACGTTCATTTCTCAAACGTTGGCGGATACGCCCCCCCCCTTTCCCGCTCCTTTTTCGCTGTGAACGCGAGTTAGAAGCGAACGCAACAGACGCGTGCTAGATGATGACGATCTCTTTCCTGTCCGTGTTATTTGCTTGCTTTATCTTTCTAGCAAGAAAGTTGAGCTCTTTTAACAATCGAGTCTAAACTATCAGTTAGAAAAAAATAATAATAATAATAAATAATCGTGCAGACGAAAGGAAACACTAAGTGCTGTAGCTGTTTTGGCAACAGTCGAAACGATTTTTAGCCGTCTGCCATTTTTGTTTTTTTGTGTAGTTGCCCCGTTTTTTTTTAAAAAAGGTGCGCTTCAAGAAACGTTATCGACCGGAAACCCGCAACGATTACACGGCGATAACCGAAATGACACACAAAAACAAAAAAACTAACGTGAAAAAACAATAATAAATTCCGATATGAAAAAAAAAAAAGAGGAAAGAACTTTGAGCCTACACGTATGTTACTAGTGACCTAGTTTTCACGTTGCGACCATAATCAGGTCGGACACAAAAATCCTCAACAATTTCCAAGTTTTGATGTTTTGAAAAAAAAAAACAAACGAGATGCAAATGAACGTACCTTGAGCTTGTGAATTTCGCGCTGCAGTCTACCGATTTCCTCGTCTCTTTTTTTCAAACGTCGCTTCAGTTCCAGCGTTTCCGTCTGATAGAGATCGAGCCTCGATTCGCGCTCCTTCAATTCCGTCTTGAGCTCCGGCACCAAGTTGCACAGGTATTGGTAATCTTGCGGCACGTTTTTGGCACCAGCCGCGCCGGCTGCTCCGTGAGCGTTCGAATTGTTGGCTGCGCCACTCATATTAATCGACGATGCCGTGGCCGTCGTTGTCGTCGTAACAGAAGACGATGTCAAACTCCCAGCTGCTGCTGCTGCCGCCGTCGTTGTCGGTGCTTTCTGCTGCGTCGGCAGATTGCGTTGAAGTGGCGTAAAGGAACTGACACTGCAATTGTTGGTCGACGACGAGGAGGCGGGCGCGGCCGAGCCGGTCAGACAAGACGCCCCGTGGCCCATAATTCGGACACCGGCGATAGGCAGAGTGGAATTGGGTTGATAGCCGTGGTGGCTAGGCTGGGCCTGACTGACTCCTTTGCTGCCGTACTGATAATACGACGAGTGGTGATGGGACGGAACGTGAGCGGGCGGGTGACTGGCCGCCCGTTCGCACGGAGTCTGACTGCTGACTCCCACTGCAGGAGGTGCTCCTCCGCCGCCGCCCCCGCCACCACCACCACCACCGCCACTGCCACTAGTGCCGCTGTTGCTGATGCCACTGCTATGACTACTGTGACCACCACTACCACTGACGTTGCCACAATGTTGATGACTACCGCTGGCACCGGTGCGCTGCAAAATTTGAGACAAACTGACCGGCGCTGGCCCGCTTTTGACACCAGCAGCACTGGCGGCAGGAGCACAACTGGTGCCCAGTCTGACAACTCCTTCCGTCACTGCGGCGCTAGTCTTTAAGCAACTGCCAACGCTGGCGGCAGTTCGATTGTTGTTCGACTGCGCAGGATCGCACGGCCCAGCAGCCGCTCCCGTCTTCGTGTCCTGCTCAATGTCCAACCCGTCCAGTCGCTGCGATTTCACGGCCAGACGGCCACCGCGCTCTTCATTATCCTGATTATTTCCAGACGACATTTTGTTGTTGTTGTTTTGATTTTGTTTTTTTTTTTCTTTGAATTTTGGCGAATAACAAGATTTATTTTAAAATATGCAAGCAGCGTCGGTGATTTGTCTTCTAATTTGTTCCGATGTATTTGTTTTGGGGTTTCCGTTGTGTTTTTTTTTTTTTTTCGGGAGTGAAATCGAGTTCAACAGCTGCCGAAATTTACCCGCCGGCGACACCTTTCGTCCTTCGACAGAACTCGATCGTCGTCTGTCTTTATTTCTCTCGCCGCCTTCCCACTATTCAACGCACCACTGCACATCTGCTGCTCCTGAAAAAAAAAAAGAAAGAAAAAGAAAACAACAAAATGAAACGAAAGAATACAAAAAATAAAAATAAAAAACAAAAAAATCTAATTATTTATATTTCCTTATATTCTAAGAACGAAAGAAACACAACCTGTTGGGGTCGCCCGTTTGTTTCTGCCGTGTTACCCAACACACACACGCCCAAAATTGGGGACCCCTTTGTCGGGTTGATGGATGAATCCACATGACTCATTTGCATTCGAAATGCAGCAATGTGACTTTTTTTTCCCCTCGTGATTTTCATTTTTTCCTCCCCTCTCTCTCTCAAACGCAAGCGCACACACGCACGCATCTTTTGCTATGAGCAAGACGGCCTTGCGGCTGACCGACTTTGCACGCGTTAAAAAAAAAAACACAACACACGACGGTCTGTGGCGATGATTTCATCTCTGACGGTTATATAAGGAACAACAACAACAACAAAGTGAGATCAGAGGCTACATCACGCGCGATTTATCCAGTAAGGCTATGATTTACGATGGGCAATATGCCCATCAGTGGCCGTGTGTCCTGCCCTCCACACCGGACAGCCTAACGAGTACGGCTTGAAATCACGACCAACCAATTATGATGCCATCTCTTGATAGGCAAAAGAAGAGTTGGCACTTTGCGTAAAGCAAAAAATAAAAATACAACATTGTGAAACCCCCCCAAAAAAAAAAAAAAAAAAATCCTTATAGACGCCCTACCGGAGGCATCTAATCACCACGGGTGATTTAAAGTTCATGGTGAATATCAATTTTAAAACGCCCGCCACCCTGTTTTTCTTTCTCTCTACTGAACTGGAAAAACTTGCCGATGATGGATCGTGGAGATCTTCATCATGCGATGAAGTCCACCAGCCTCTCGCGTGCGTTTACGAATCTCGAACATAACAACAACGTTTCGGCAAGCAGCTATTCGTTCTGTCATTCTATATATCATCGTCTGGTGTTCGTTTTTATTTTTAATAAGCGATACCTTGTGAACGAGTCACCCCGAACAGCTGTTCATCCATATTAATGCAAGCTACACACAAGTTGCTCTCTTCGTGACCGATAAGTCCAACTATAATGTAAGCAATTGATCGATATCACGGCTTTTGCCGCAGTTTGTTAGCTCCTTTTCTCTTTCTAATCCTCCACAAGTTTGGGTTGTTTTCTCCTGCACACACGCTCCACTTTCATCCTCACGGTCGGTATACTGCAAAACAACGGCCAGCTGAATAACATCACGCATATGAGTTATGATGTTTCTTACGTGGCTCATACCCATATAACTTTACAGACGATACTTTGGGGATTTAAAAAAAAATGACTTGACCCGACAAACCCAAGATTATTTCATTTGCAAAATAACAGGGCAGCACGACGCAACCGCGTTAATAGTAGCCGGAACGGCGAGATATAGATCGTACGTAATAATAATCATAAAAAAAGGGAAAAAAAAGCAGAGAGAAGATAAACAAGTAGGGCAAACAAAACAGCACGGCTTTTGAACGCACGGCATTCCACTGGGGGGCGCCAGTTGGCTGCCGTCGCCAATGCGTGACGACGTGTTATTACGTGGAATTATTACGTAGACAGCCTTATGACATTTAATGCTATACTTTTGCTACGTATATGGCCTCTCTTTAAACTTTGACGATCGCCATCTAACAGCAAAAGACGAGAAACCCCCCCCCACCATAAAAAAAAAAAAAAAAAAATGACGAGGGGGAACAAAAAGTGCCAGGCCTATGGGCGGGGGAGGAGAGAGCAAGAAAAAGAAAAATCTACGGAATAAATAAACAGATAGTTTTGATTATGCACAGTCATGCGCTACAATGTGTATGGGCGATCGAGTAGACAAAGATATTTGAAAGGGACACCCATTACGTTGCAAAAAAAAAAAAATTAAAAATAGATAAATAAAGCTTTAATTTTTTTTTTTGCGCTATTGTTTGGTGTAGGTTGTCATTGAATTTGGTTAGACGATGACGATCAATTGCGACCCGGATGAGAAACGCCCACCACGTCACTCGTCATTACGGGGACTAGCATATATATGTGTGTGCACACAACATCCGCGAAGCACGAGACTGCACGAGACTGCCCGAAACGCGGGAGGAGATGGAAAAGAAATGAATGGATCGAATGGGAAATGCCATGATGTGTTCTGGACAGAGAACAACCGGCGATTAAGTTTGATGTACACGAGTCATCCATCAAAAACGATTGTGTTTATGTGTTATATACACACACACACACACACACAGAGTGTAGATTGCAAGTAGAGGAGGAAAACAAAAACAAAACAAAAAAACGGGATGAGCCCGCAAAAGAGAGAAGAAGGATGATTGAAACATCAGGAACCCTTTTTTTTTTTTTACTTCATCATTTCTTTATTTCGTTTAAGTGCCACGCCCACTATAATAATAATGTCTTTACTCAATGCTCGCCCTCCCGGTCGATGACTACTTTAGGTCTTCTTTCAGTAATGCATAATTCCCGCTTGGGTCCATGCCTGTCGTTTAGATAAAAATTTCAGTTTTCTTAAATAACGACATGAATATAAAGAGAGTCTGGCCCCCTCTACTGGCCGAAATCAGCTCCACGACCAAATTGTTTATTAGTTATTCAAATTTTGTTCTTTCCTCGAGTTCTCTGTCCAGTACGGCAGCAGCAGCAGGCCGTAAAACTGGGAGGCTGCCGACCTTTTCGATTGTCTACATCAATTACGATTAAAATCTGTTCGACTCGCTAGTCGCATTATCATGTCCAATAACTTGGCCGATCTCTTTTAGAATAATCGCGGTTCGTATGTTGTTATTTATACAAGCTCAACCGCCTTATTAAACGCCGCTATGCACACACAGCGTGGTCGTGTGCGAGTACACACACCAGGTGGGAAATTCAGGTCAACCGCACAAAAATTGATGACGTCCACAAAAAGAAAAGAAAAAGAAAAAAAAATGATTTCAGAAGAAAAGAAAATGACCAAATGCAATAAATTAAGGACTTTCTCACGAGAATGGCCACTTCCGCTCGTTGGCTCCGTTACGTTCTATATACGGTAGGTAAAGTTTGGCCAAGTATAAAATTCTATATACAAGTTTGTGTGTTTGCTGTTACTGCGCCTCCCCCCCCCCTACCCGACTCTGACAGTTGCCGACAATGGGGCGGACTCAGCGAATAATGAAGGCTATATATACTTGGCGACCAAAGACGACGATGACCGCACTGCTGCAATCGACTCACCGAAAAGCCACAGAAAAATTTAAGTTAGAAAAAAACAAACAAAAAGTCCCACCCTAAATTTCAAACTCAAATATCAAGGTCTCGTTTCTCTCCCCAATTCCAAACAAGAAAGAAAGAAAGAAAGAAAAAAAGTTCAATAATCCGAAAAAAGAAAGTCTTTCTTCTTTTTTTTCACGCTTAAAAAAAAAAATGGAAAATAACAGAAATTAGAAGCGATAAAAGTATATAGAGTCAACCGAGCGCGCAAAACGGCACATTGTGTCCATATCGAAACGAATGCAATCAAGAAAAAAAAACCTTTTCTCTCTCTGCTTTCTTTTTTTTTTTTACCTTTCGTTCAACAACAACAAAAAAAAAGTTATTGGGTCCGATGATGTTTAACACCAATATCACACGACACAATACAGTTCGAAAGCGAAAAAAAGAGAAAAGAAGCAGCGAAAACAAAAAGGACTGTTGTACAGGCTAGAACACCAAGGGCAAGACTGATGACCGTTGGAGCAGCGTTGGCAGCTGATATATATTACGATCTACCGCAGACCCCCGAACGCACATCAGCCGAGCGGACAACAGACGGACACAGACAATGAGTTTAAAACATAAAAAAAATACTTCTCTGGCTCCCGCACGCGCAAACCAACGAGTTATAGACTCTCTCTCTCTCTCTCTGCCTACAGAGCACACACACACACACACACACACACACACACACAAAAGTCCGACCACTGTGTGTATTCTTTGTTTTTCTGCTTGAGCTATTTCTTCTTTTCCTCGGCCGCTCTTTTCTAAACCGCTGGACGGTTCGACTGTTTTTGCGATTGCAAAGCTCGACGCAAGCGCTCCGTGTTTTAAGATAGCACATGCATGCGTTGAATTGAAAAAGAAAAAAATTCTAATTCTATCACAAGTTTTGGCCGCTCAATTGTTTGTTGTTTTCCTACACTGGTCGAAATGACTTATCTCATGGTGAACGCAAACTCTCCTTATCGTTCGATCAAAGTTTTCACGCAACTACAATTTCTAGTTTGTTGGACTCGGCCGTTTGCTCCGTTTCATTCCGTGGGAAAGACGAATACGGACACAAGAGGGAGAGAGTAACACATTACGTCCCTTTTTTTTCCGTTTTTTTTAGTGGGCTAGTTGTAGACGCGGCACTTGGGTCGATTGTGGTGATGACTGTGCCAGGTACTGTCGTCATAGCAACGGCTACTTTTGATAGGTTCAATACGTATCGTTCGTATAAAAACCAACGAGACTTGTAACTTTCGCGTTTGTCAATCCCCCCCCCCTCTATGGAAGAGGCAGTAAAAATGTAGGCCATACTTATTTTTGCCTTTTTTATGGGATAAAGCATTTTCCAGAGAGATCGTGAAAAAAAAAGGAAAGATTCTCGTGCTAATTTAAATTCAAACGATTTTCTGTCCCATTTGCGATGGGAAGCGTAGGGTTTTCAGTTCCCACCGTCCCCCTCTGAAATGAATTGTCTTTAAATTAAAGGCCACTGCGCAGCAAAACCAACCAAAATTTGTATCAGATAAGAAACAGATTATGGGACAGGAAAAACAATGTCAAGCGGTTAAAAAGGAAACTCGCCACTTAAAAAGGAAGAGCGATCAATCAGGTGCAGCATTGGCTTAACTTTGAGTTGTTGGTGCCAATACGCCCATAAAACAAAAATGACTTAATATCACGTTTCACGTCGTCTAGTCATTTCCAAGTCCCGACATCAAAAAAAGATATTAGATTTGCCGATGGATGTTACAGATTGTTACACACTGGCAGGTAAAAGACTTGAAAAGAAAAGAAATCTGAATAAATATTTCGAAAAAAAAAAAAAAATCCTTTACACATCGGGGAATGTGAACACACGAGCTATCGATTCTAATCGACAGCGGGGTTATTGCAGGTGTTGTTTATTTGCCACGTCATCCTGCGTGGATGCTGCGTTCAACGGCTGTGCATTTTCCCCAGGACGGCACTTTAAACAACGTTACAGCAGCAAACAGCTGCGTGTACTACACGCACATAGTGTTCGTTATTTTATTTATTTATTTATTTTTTTTAAAGGAAACAAATTCTTTATTCTAAATCCTCATTTTAAGTCTCTTTTTTCTGGGGGGGGGTTGATGGTGTGGCTCGTTTTTCTTGTCGTTGAATAGCTTTAGTTGATACGTAAAAACGGAGAAATAAGCAAATGCACAAATGCAAAACAAGTCATATTATTATAATCTGGTTCGGTGGAAGAGAGAGAGAGAGAGAGAAAAAGGGGGGGTAGGACTGACTGCTCACGCTGATAAACCATCGAGTCGTCAATTAACAGAGCTCAATGGTGTATTTATTCCTAGAATGAATTGATTTCAATAATAAAAACTCATTCCTCGGGTTTATGTATCTGAAGTTTTTCAACGTGGATATTTCAAAGCGGCAAAACACGAAAAATTTGGGGATGAAAAACGAAAACGATTGGAATGAAAGTTTGCTCATGACGACGACGCCCACCATCATGGAGCAATAAGTTTGCATCTTGTTTGTGCACGGGAGATAAGTAGGGCTACAGAGAACACCGACCATCACGTCAGGTTTAAAAATGGAAGTGAAAAAAAAAAGGAAGGAAAAAATCATCTGTTCAACTTGTTTCTCGACATCATCCACTTGGACAGGTAAGACGTCCATTTCAGGAAACAAAATATGACATCATTTTACCGCAAAAAATAAAATATATTTTTATTTTTTACACCCTACGACATTTCGATTTTTAAGTGTGCGGTCACGCGCTCCCGGGCGTTTGCAAGATTTATAACGACAGCGGTTTTTTTTAAATAATCAGCGGGTTCAAACTGGTCAGGTGGTTAAAAAATATTGAATTTAAAAAAAAAAAGGAAAAAAAATCAGATATTATTAACATTCGTGCCTATTGGTCATTTAGTTCAGCAGGAAAAGAGGTTGCGCCATCGGCCCAGTTGGCGGTCTAAAAGACATTTCCGATTGAATGGACTTTTTTTTCTTTTCTTGGGTGGGTCTTTAATATCTATTATAGGCAATATAAAGAAATGGAAAAAAAAAAAAAAAAGATCCTCAGGCTCTTGCACGAGCTTCAACTGGAAACATTTAATTTCTTTCTTTTTTTCCACAAAACTTATTTATTTATTATTATTATTTTTTTTTTTTACAAAGAAAAAACTAAAATCAGCAGACGATGGGCCCGTGATACTTATATGATGATGGCCGGATGGGCCTGGATGAGAAAGTCAACCGCAACATTTCAGGGAGAGTGAATGAGAGAGAGCGGGTGTAGTTAAAGCGCTCGAGCAAGCGGTTACAATCGTTCTTTGTGTGTGTTGTCTGTGACTTTCCATGGCGAAATTCTATTTCTAGTTCGATTTTTTTTTGTTTTTTTTCCCCCACTTTTTCCTTGAAATAAAAAAAAAAATCCTTGATGGCCATTCTCGTTTGTTGTTTGTGTTCTACTAATCTTATTGGCGTGTACGTAATTGCCGTGAGTCTCCCTCCTCCCTTGATACGCTTTTCCGCGCGCGCTCAGCTGTCTCCGCAATGTGTAATTGCAATTGCAATCCACCCCCCCCGTTCTTTTCGTGAAAGTTTGATGTGTGTTTGTTTTTTATTTTTTTCAAGAGTTTCCCAGTGAAGCATTGGGGCACATCGTCAGATACTTGAAACTGTAATACGTATGGAAAAAAGCAAGGGGAGGAATAACGGTTGACTCACATCATTGCTAAGGGCGATCATAAAACATGTGAACCCCACAGTCAATAAATCTCCGACATGAAAAGAAAAGAAAAAAAAAAAACAAAACAAAAAACAAAGGAGAACTTGAAACCCTCGACAAAATTGTGTTAAGTTTTCTTTTGATTTATTTATATTTATGTGTGGAATTTAGTTGTTTCTTTTTTGTCTTCAAGTTATTTTTTGTTTGAAAACGGCACGGGCTAAGTTTCTTGCGAAGCTATTTTTGATTCCCGTTACTGATTCGATTGATCGAAATTTAAAAATCAAGGACGCTGATTTCATACATATATGGGACCGTTCGCAATATGTAATAACCTATATCGGACTCGCATTGGAATAAATCAAAAAGCGAATGGATTTTCGTGTTTCAAAGAAATAAAAACAACTGAATAAAAATCAAGAAGACAAAAAAGTGACGAATGGAAGCGAATGCACAAAAAAATAAATAAAATAAAATAAAAATCGAAACGCCTGGCATTTCCTGCCGGGCATGTCCCTCACTCTCGCAAACGAAGGGGAGAGTCGGAGCGTGACAAAACTGCGCACGTCCAAACGTCAGGAAGAAGAAGAAAAAAAGGGACAAATATTTCCCAACAAAAGAAAAAAAAACGACGAGAAACAAAAATTCTTCAACTCGTTTGTTTTGTGTGTGTGTTCTCGTCTTCTTTTTACCTGATGAATTGAAGATTGATTTCTTCACTGTTTGACTGGTGGCTCCTTTTGGCCGGCCGGCCTTTTTCCCAGCTGTTGGCTCGTGCGTTTTGCCCTCTAATAGAAAAGGTGTCGACGAATTTGGTCGAAGCTGACACTGACTGACCGACAGCCGTCCACCAATAGGGGTAGTGCACACACACACATGTACACTTCTTATGCATACAGTGAAACAAGAATGATGATAGTCAAAAATAAAAATAAATAAAATCCCTTTTTTGATTTTTTTTTAAAAAATAAATTCTCCTTTTTCAAGTTCGGTAATGAATATGAAAAAAAAAAAAAAAATTCTCCCAGAGGCGAAAAAACAAAAGAGTTCCAACTGTTGATGCTGTTTTTACTTCACGAGATCTGTTATAATAACAGTGACAGGTATGAACCTGACTAGTCAAACGCACAACGGGGCGGCACGGGGAGGACCTTTTCGCGTCACAGTAAAGACCAGTTTTTTTGTTTTGTTTTGTTTTTTTCTCTCTCTAAAGATATAGACACACACACAAAAAAGGAGGGAACTGCCGGGGATAGACAACAACACAACAAAAGCAACCGCTCCCGCTGACTACACGATCCCGAATGATAGTCTGCAGTGCTTTGCACGGGCGCGTGGTCTGTGCGAGTGAGCTAATAGAAAGTCTTCACGGACGAGTGGTAATTGCTGTTGGCCGGTCACTAGCTGCTGCAGGGAAACAAAAAAAAAAAAAAATGAACGAGTGGAGGAGCGTCGACGGAGTGCTCTTTCGCACTGTTGTTATTGTTTGCTCTTCGGCGGAGCTCGCGATGGGTGTGGCTTCTTCTATCGTCATCCATGTGAAATGGATTTTTATAGTTTTATGTCGGAATCTTTGCTGGTTTTTCTGTTTTCTTTCTCGGACGCCGCGGCACATTGGCCCAAGTGGCCGATTCGCGTGCGATCACGCGACTGTTTTCGAGGAATAATGAACTAGATGCGAAAGTAAAATTAAAAATTCAAAAACAATATTCCCAACACATTTATCGCGTTTTGATGCAAACTATTTTGTTACGTGCGCATTCGCGAAAAAGAAATCTGGAAGAAGAAAAAGAAAAATATCCATATTGGATGGGACGTGTAGAAAATGAAACCATTAGAAATGTAGCTACCATATATGATGATTCAAGTGTAACTCGGCTGACGCGTTCACGCATGAGCAAATTAACAGAGCGAGTGACAGCTTCATCTGCGACGAAATGACGTGTGCGCTGCTCTGTTGCCACACCGAGTGACTTTTTACTGTCCAAAAAAAAAAAAAACGAAACAAAAAGCTTTCGAGATTTTTAAAATGTGCCTGTCTTGTTCTTTCTTTTTTTTTGCGGGGGTTCACACTATCAAGTGTTCAGTGTTTTATAGCCGAACGGGCGAAATATTTTTGAGGCAAACAGAAAACTTTCCAAGCTCTCTGAAAAGTGAGACATGTGCGTCAAAAGAAGAAGAAAAAACAAAACAAACCCAACGTAACGAATCGAGTTTTTCTCTTGCATTTCTCGGCAATATTCTACGCACACTCAACACGTCGTTGTGTACACACCCAACAGGTGAACGTCATCGTTTTCCTCATCATCATCATCATCATTCTGACTGTACACACACACACACAAAAACAACAAAGCAATTCAGACGTCAAGTGAAAGAAAAGCACAAAAAAAAAAGAAACCCTTTTTCTCCACCACGCACCACTAGCAGAAAGGTTTGTTTTGGTTTCTTACCTTTTCTTTTCGACACGGCCATAAAGCACTTGTTAACCCACCCACCGGATTGTGGCGGAGTAATTGGGTCGAGCGAAACCAAAAACAAAAAATTAAACCTTCCCAACAACGTTAACCCAAAAAGGATTAAAAAGAGAGTTAAATCAAAAGTCGAAAGTTATGAAGCGTCGTGTTTTGTCACACGATCGTATTGCCGACACGATTTGCGTACATCTTATTTTGTTGAATTCCATCACGCGTTCGGCGAAGAGCAAACAACAAGGCAAAGCCATTAGAGCGGCGCGGGACATTGCCACAAGAGAGGGCGAAAGACAAACTAATGAATTCTTCGGAGGTCTTTAAATAATGACATCTACCAAGTCAAGCGGTCGAATACGAAAAGAGAAATTGTTGAAGCGTTGATACAGACGTATGGCTGAATAAAGCGAGAAAAAAGGGACCTGTTTCGTTTAGGAGAAACAAACAAAAAGGGACCCGATGTTACAAAACGATTAGCAAAAGACAAGTTGCGAGAGAAAAGCCAGTAAAACAAACGGAAGAAAAAAGATTCGGTCGGTCAGGTTATGGAAATCGAGTCGTTGCGTTGGAATGGCCGTGATTTTCTCCCCCAAAAAAAAACTTTCCAACATGTTAGCGGTCTCATCTTCATTCTTTTTCTCTTCTTTTTATTCCCTTCATGTGGACCTTTCAAGTTTTCAACCGTTCGTAATATTAGAGAGACTTTTGCATGGCGCATCAGACAACGAAAATGCGCAACATAATACGAGAACTTGACACGAGCCCCACACTGAAAACAAGAATAATGCACATGAAAGCCACCACACACACAAGAGACTTTAGCATAACACCAAAGTTTTTGAGATGCGGCCAATTTAAACATCCTCCTCTTTTGTGTGTGTTGGTGAGTGATTCTCTTATTGCCGTGACCTGTTATGGCGCCCCTCGGTGTACTATATACACGTCTAACCTGCTGCCCTCTGCCCGAAAAAAAGCCACCAGTTTTTATTTTTTTTTCTATTGAAAATTCTTCTACCCCCCCCTTTTTATCATTTGAATTTTTCTTTTCTCGTGGCAAGATGAACGTAATAACAAAGTGAATATATTGTACCGTGAACGATCGCATTAGCTATTCATCGTGAACGCGTCCCACTCTCGTACAAACATAATAACCCGCGCGAAGGTCGAAAGCGAATCGAACTTTCCGGTAATTTATCCTGTAGACGAATATGCTGACGAATTTTTTTTTCATTTCTTTGCCCCTCCTCGACGAAAAATAATTTAAATAATAACAGTAATAATGCACGGTACAGCAAAGATCTAGATGTAGATGGGTGTTGTTTGTTTTTTTATGTTGTTTACGCTACCGTAGAGTACGCAAAAAGCTAGAAACAGGTAGTTGGGGGGGAAAAAAAAGGCAGTTGCAACGTGAAACGCGTCGACATGTTTTCTGTTTTTCAAGATGGAATCGATAAGAAGAATAAAAAAAAAATAGTTTTGAAAGTACTCGTCGCGGAGCCAACAGTCCGTCACGATCTGCCCGTTCAATCTGATGGCCGACATTTCAACTGCACTCAAAGACAGAAAAGGCTTTACACTCTGCGTAGCGCGCGCGCACACACACACTCACACTATAACACCAAAAGAAATACAAATTCCCCAACACATCTACACACACACACAACAAAGGGGGGAGATGAGATGGAAAAGAAAAAAAATGGGTAGATGCCATTGTTTTGTACTCAACTACCTCGACTATTGTAATCGATACGATCGAGACAAGGATGTTTCATTCGATTCAAAGACAATCCTGACATAGCCACCTAGTTGGCGTTTTTCATCCGCCGTCTTTCTCCCAACGAAACGAGCAACAAGAAAAAACCAGTTTTCTCGTGTTCTGACTCATCATAGTTTCTCGCGTCTGATGCTCGCCCGTTATTATTACACACCAGGCAAATCTCTTTCTCTCCTTTCCTCTACGAGACAGACTTTTCAAATTGTGTACGAGCAGAAGCAAAAGCCAGCAGCATATTAATATGGCGAACATCAAATAAAACCAATTCCTTTTTGACAATGTCATTTCTGTGCCCACCAGCGTCTTCCCTTCGATTCGGCCAAGATGGAAACCGGCCACAACGTCACCCGCCGCTGAATTGCTGGCCACCAAATATCAATGCCATCATCATCACGCCATTGCCAAGATTCGTGAAACTAATAAAAACATGTAATCTTTAAAGAAGAAAAGGCTCAAACTTGGGACATGTCGCACCAAATCGGGAGATTGAGCTCAGCATCAGTGCCGTTCCGTAATGAAATGACGTTTGACAGAATGAGTTGGCGTGTAGGTGCCAGTTCATCAAGCCCAACCTCTAGAAACATACATACGGTTTTAATTACCGTAGCCAAAGATCTATCTGTTCGTCGTTTGTTGACCGCGATGATAATAATAATAATAATAAAACAAAAAGCCTTCGGGATTGATTGAAATTTTTATGTGTGATAAACTTTTGTTGCTGGACGCGCAGCTCCTACGTCACGAAAACATGATGAATACAAAGAGCCCTGTGGGCCAAAAAGATTCTTCCCGTTTTGTTTGCAGCCCCCCCCCCTTTGTTTTTTTTTGTTTTTTCTAACAGTAGCGCGTTGCAATGAGAGTCACTAGAAACAAGCAATTGGATGGGATAAATCAATCACGTTGCGAAGGTAACCAATCTTACATGATAATTTTCGCTGGCGCTGCTGTTCGTTATTAGGTGAATGATTTGAAAGAATCCCTTCATTTTCGAGATGGTGAAAGGCTTTTGGGCTTTACCGATATTCAAATTCCTTTTCTCATTTGCGCTACGGTACAATTCAAACAAAAGACGATACCGTGAATCAATCAATCTTAGTGAGCGGGAAAGAGAAAAAAAAGATAACGAACGCACATTTCATCCAATGATGAGATTTGGGTACGCAAAACTCTGCCAACTTTTTTGGCATAATTTAAGAAAATGAGCAACGGCAGCACAAAAAAAAAACGGCAGTCGAATTCGATTTTCGCTGACACGTTTCGTTTTTTTTCCCCATCTCCCGAGAAAAAAATAAATAAATAAATCTCTTTTACACGAATTGCTTATACTGCATTTTTCTTTTCATCCATCGTTTCTATCCAATACCGCGAATTTCTACGTTATTAAAGCGATCGAGTGATGGATGCATTTCGGCAACTTCCTACAGAGAAAATCGTAACCCAAATGTCGAACAGGGAAAACATTTTGGCAAAATACACACAAGCCCCCCTCTCATTTATGATGCTGAAAAAGCAAACAAAAAATCTAATAGGGAAGAGGGGTTCCTTCCGGGATCATCGCTGTTTTTTGCTGTCAAAGAGAATGAAAAAAAGAAAAACATGAAACTGGCTGGCCAGTCGCCAATCATCCCGAAATAAATTGTACACTAGCACAACGACCTGGTCGAGCTTTGAGCTGCTGTCCTAATCAGAAATAACCCCTTCCCACTCGTTTTCTTTCTTCAACTACACCCGCCCATTTGCGTTAGGTACCCCTCCGAGCGCTAACAAGAAAAACACTGAAAGCGCACGCCATGAAAAGAAAACACAAATATCGCCAGACACTTGTCGATCACGAATCGCAACGAATTAGTCAAAGTTGCACGAAAATGAAAAGTAAAAAAAATTCAACCAAGCATGTGGACGACGCACAAACTCTGTCGCAGGAAACAAAAATGATAAAACAAAACAAACATGGCGATAGAAAATGCCTGATTCAATTAGTTTTCGGCTCATCACCATACTGCCTTTCATATCTCATGGGTATATTATTCAATCTCGCAGTCGAATGCATAAGATGTCGCTCGCTGTCTCGAGTATAAGCCGAGGGTATGGCCAAAACTTGTTTTCTGCCAAAACTCACTCAGTGTGTGTGTGTGTGTCTGTGTGTGTACCCTATAATAAAAATAGAACTTTCCGGCTTGGCTTTTTTTCTGCCTCTATCGTCCTGACTGGTACAGCAGAGCGGGGTGGTCCCACAGCGGAACAAAAAAAAAAATGGAGGAGTTGTGGAGAAGAAGCGGGGGGGGGGCTGACAATCTGGCAAGCGTCTGCACAGCTCTAGATTGTCCAGCATTTTCCTTCTGGGCTATACTAGACTTGTATACTACTTCCACACACACTACTACCACCTTTTTAGCTTCCTGGTGTCTGCTATGCTGTTACGTACTACTAGACAAGAAAAAAAAAATTAAAAAAAAACCCTCGACGGCCAACCCCCCCGCATTTGGCCCAGCAAAAACAGACACACAAAAAAGACGACGAAGAGATGCTGTGTACAGTGGGCCCAATCAGTGCCGGTTGCACCTTCAACAAGGACGGCTCCTCGACTTCTAAACTCATCGAAATTTGCAAGACATTTAACATCAGCGTCTTTCACACATTCAAATTTTGACCAGTGACGAAATGATTTAAAATAAAAACGCAAAGTTTTCGAAAGTAGCGCAGTTCAGTGAACTTTGAACGTCAAAGTTATTTCTCAAGACACCCCAACCACTTTCTTCACTTCCACTTTTACCAACAAAAAAAAAGGGAGGGAAGGAAAAAAAAAAATCAAAAACAAATACCTTCAACAGGAAAGCATTTGATTTATTTGATCGCCCTTTTGGATCTTTGTTCTTTTTTCATTACAACTGAGGTAATATCAATCAATCCCGTTGTTTTCCCTATTTTCTCTCTCTCTCTCTCACCACCCCCCTTGTACGCATATCGTAAAAAAATATCAACTTCACAACATTCGTGACGTCCGGCGTAGACCTTTATTACGTTATCTATCTTCCCATCTCATTCCGCCCTCCCAAAATCCTCCTTGATATACATCTATTGACATCAAAATTGCTCCAGGATGTCCCTTTGTGTCGTGCATGATTTTCCTTCCGCGTGATTGAGTTGCCTTTATATTTATATATATACACACACCACGGCACAAGCCTACGATATATTCGTAATGCCCAGCTTTGTTGGGGTGGGGAGGGGGGAGTTAGCGGAAGAAGAAGAGGCCGGAACACTTTGTACGCCAACCGCCGGACGTGGGCGTCTCAACATAAGTAGGGATGGTTTTAAAAGGGTATGGAGACATAGATGTGGTGTAGCGAGCGTAGTACTAGATGAACCTTTAATGAGAAGAGAGGAAACGGACGTCATCAACGACATTGGCTTTTCCAGCAGATTGGAGAGCCAAGAAAATAGAAGAGAGAGAGAGAGGGGGGGAGAGAGAGAGAGTCATGAACGGACAAAGACAGAGGTCTTGTACGAGATGCTAAAATTATAACCGTCAATAGAAGGACGTCTGCTACGAGCAGAAGCAGCAAAACAATGCAGTCGGGGCGAAAAAGAAAAACAAGACGAGAAAAAAAAAAAAAAAACGGGCCAATCCGCAAATTGAATGATTAGATCCGCTTTTCCAACCTTTACGACCACCTCGACGAACCGATCGAATTTTTTCTTGGAACGACAGAGAGAGAAAAGAAAAAATCGAAACCAGGATATCCATAAAAATCGGATTTTTCTCTTTCGACTGTTCCCAGCAGCCGAAAAGAGGCAGCCATAACAAAAAAAGCGCGTATTTAGATTGATAGCGAACCTGCCAGATCGAGCGCCAAGCCAATCGCAGCTCAACCATCTTTAAGACGTTCCATAATAATTGGCCTTGGGCCAATTTCAAGCTATGAATTCTTCGGCTACGCCAAAAGAATTACAGCGGATTCTAACAAGTTTATCGCTTTTTCTTTCGTTTTTTTGTTACTGTTGTTTTCATTATCACCGATTTTTTTCTTTCTGTTTCACATGTGCGGATTACCGTGACGATCAGTGATGGACGGAGAAGAGAGTTCGACAACGGTAGTGACGTCAACGTCCAGCAGTTATTCGTCGTCGTCGTCGTCGACAACGCTGGTTCAGCAAACGCTCATGACGGTGATTTACCTAGCCCTGTTATCTTTTGTTTTTGTTTTCCCTTGCCAGCCAAAGAGCCCCCAACGTGATAGCCAAAACAGTCATCAAATGCCGATCACTATTTTATGGGACTCTGAACATTGAGGCATTCCACGCACAAGAAAAGGAAGAGGAACAAAAAAAAAAAAAAAATGTTCAAACAAGAAGAACAACAAATCCTTAGACGTTCGCATGCTATATAAACAGTAAATGCCCTGCGGATGGATTGACACGTAAAATAAAGTCATTTCATGACACGCCATTTCGCCATTGATCCCATTTTTTTTTTTTTATTCGCTCAGACGCCTCCCTTCTTTTTTTTTTTTTTGCTTTCTTCAACTTCAAATCAACTGAAATGCAAGTTAACATTAACTTTCTGTTTCGGGTCTAATTTTTTTTTTTTTTTTTTTTTTTAGGTAACAGACTATGTTCAAGTTGAAGAGGGAATCTCGGATACGATTTCGCAAGAGGCAGTCATTACCAGCTCGACAACTTCTTCTTTGACGGCTACATCTTCCCAAGTAAATTGAATCGCCCTTATGTTGTCATAGTAACACTAACCCCCTTTCAATCGGGGAGGGAGAATCGGATTTTTGTTTTAAACCTAAAATATTTTGCTTTGTTTTGTTTAAATTTCCGATGACGTCATCGCATTAAAAAAAAATAAAGCAAATCAACCAGCAGATACTGGAAAGCGGCCTGGATGAATCGATGGAGCAATCGGCGTGCATGGAAGAAGAAATCGTATCCTCTTCCACCGTTTCGGTAGGTTAAACTAATTTCATTTCTTAACGGTGTTAATTACGTCATCACATGCACACAATCGTTTGACGCTGGTCGATTGACAGCGCGAAGAGGTCATAACACAAGAGGCTTTGCACTCACCTTCGACGCTGCTTGACGAAGAGGAGCAACTGCTGGTAGAAGAGCTGCTGGTCGAAGAAGATCAGTCGTTGAGCGCCGAGGCATTCACTACCGAAATGGAGCCATCTATTGAGATGGCGGAGGACTTGAAAGAGCCCGGAAATGATGACGGCGGCGTCGATGACAGCGGCACCGAAATAAACACGAGCATCGGTGATGTCGACCAGCAGGAGGAGCTGGCCCAGGAGCATCAACAGTCTACCGAGGCGGATTTGAGCATCCAAGAGCCGCAGTCGACGGAGGCGGACCAAACAGTCGCTTCCGGCTCTGAATGCCGTCCAGTTGAGGCTGGTGATTTGTCCGGCTCGTCCAGCAACAACAGAGAAATCCAACAGGAGAACATCAAACACGCACTTCACGAAATCATTTCAGAAATCGATCGCGAAATGGAGGCCGATTTTAGCAACGAAGAGGTCAGTCATAGTTCGATTCTATATGCACAACTTGTTAATGTCTGATGTCGGTGGGGAAAACAACTCCCCAATCTTTTTATGTCCGTTGCTTTATTGTTTTCTCCAGCGCCTGACGTGCAAGGCATGCGCCGTCCCGTCCGTTTCTCTTCATTATCGAAGCCTTCCGTCGTTTTTGTACGCATGAAACATTCACCATGTTGATTGAGTTGCATGTCCATGCTAAATAGGAGAAAAAAAGAAAAGAAACATGTAATTATCACGTTTTTTTTTTCTAACCTTTTTCTTAACAACAACAGGTGGAAGAAACGGGGCAGGTGATAAAGGACGAGTCGATTTTGTTGATCAACAGTGGCCAGGTATTTAAAACAAAACAAAAAATGCTCGACCTGTTTGATAAATAACAGAGTGAGAGGAGAGGAAAGCACGCGCAAAGCTAATTGCTTGTTTTTCCTTCTCTATTTTGACGGGACGACGACTACCGGGACTAATTGCAGGCGGCTCAGCGAAAACGTTCACCGCCACCCGTGCAACCGAAAAAAGCTCGACCCGTTTCAGTACCAGCCAATTTTCTTCAAGTGAGTCCCCAATTTTCTGACCATTTTTTAAGTACCTTCTCGGATATAATTTCATTCAATTTCACGCGGAATTTCATGACCCCGCCATTTTGTTACGGATAGTTGAAATCCGTTACGAATAGAACACACTAAAACGACCTTGCATCCGAGAGGTTCGTATTACATGTTGAAAATTGCTAAATTCTTTCGTTGGCCAAAACTAAAATTTCAAAGTAGACCTGACTCACGCAGAGACGAGTGATTTGAAAGATTAAGCCAGAACGAATTGAAGAGTGAAGGGGTGGGGGGCGTTTGAGTTGAAAGAAGGAAAAAAAAAAAGGGGGTTAAACAGAGTCTGCGATTTCACACGAGGCAAAAAAGGGTTTGGCAACCAAAAGGTTTGCGCAATTAAAAAAATATATAATATATTTTTTTTGAATTGCAACAGTTTACTCGTCTTTCCCTTTGGTTCCACTAGTTTTTTTGTTTTGTTTTTAAGTTTAGACGTGTCTATATTTACGTTGCAGTAATCATATTAGAAATTCAAATGAGGGGGCAATAATCCTGCGCCTGTATATACGACCGAATGAATGTGAAGGGAGAAGCCGACAGAGTGGTCATCCGCAACGTCTGCAGTTGATTGAGCCGTGTGCTAATGCCACTGGGTTTCTCTTTCCAGCCTTTTCGATGTTTGGCTTCATTGTTTATTTTGTTTGCTTTCTTGATATTTCCACAAAGAGAAAACTATATTTTATATCGGCTCGTTTCAACTGAAGGTTGGAAAGGGGATAGATACGGCAGCTAAATCGATAGGAAGATCGTAAGTTAGTTAAGAATGACTGGCGATGAATACGCAATCGCCTCATTACTCCACCCAGTTCCTCACCCAGAATGAAGATGAGAAACGAAGAGGATAGTTTCATCTTTTTATTTGCAGTGAGTTAAATTCCACGGCAGATTTTGGACGCGTTCCAGCAAGAACAAAAAACGAATTGGTCGTCCTCTTTTTCTTTCACAGCCTAAGTTACGGAGCCATTCAAAAAATATATATATATTCGGCCTTTCTCCTACTTCAAAAATATCGTCGACCAACTTTTATCTCTAGAAATGTTCACGAAAGGAAAAAAAAACAATTTTACCTAATTTAAAACTATCTAAAACCGTCTAAACTGGACAGACGCAAAAACACACGAGACCATACAGCCCCCCCCCCTTCCCTTAAAAAAAAAGATTTCCCCTTTTTTTAAAACTCTCGCTATCCAAACGACATGTATGCGCCACCTACACGGATGTAAACGAATAATTTAAAAGAACAAAAAAGAAAAAAAGAAAAAGGTGGGCGACGGATTTGAAGCAACGCCTCTCCCTCTCTATATAGAATCTCTTCGGCTGGCCACTAAAGTCGCCCGGCCATAGCACCACGGTATCTAAAAATAGCGAGGTCCCCCCACCCCCCACTAAAAAAGAAAAACAAAAACAAAAACAGAAAAAAAAATAAAAAGCAATATGAAAAAAAAAAAAAAAAAAAAAAAAGAGGAACACGCACAGCTTTAGCCTCTCCAATCACGTTACATATAGGAAGAAGACCACGAAGAAGTGCTCAGTTGCCGCGCACTCTTTTTTCAAGCTAAAAAAGCCACGAACACACAGCACACATACACAGACACACACACAGTAGACCAAAACAAAAGGAGACTGTGTTTAGGTCGAAGTCGAAACGGGCAGTGCTAGTCTATGATCCAGAAGCATCGTGATTGCCTGTTTGGGCAGACATCGCGGATGGCAACACAAATGCTGTGAACCAGCACCAAGTGATTGTGCGTTGTTGTGTGTGTGTGACTGTGTCTTTAAATGCGGAAAACGAACAGATTCGAAAAATATTAGCGAATTTTGTGTTGTTGCTGTCGTAACCAAATCAAACGAAAATGGACGACGACTATTGGCCACCGAGTTCAAACTCGACAATGGCTAGTTCCGTCATTAGCCGGCGCGGGTTTCAACCTTCTGACCGACACGATCCGCACAAACGTGAATTGCTGACGACTCTAACAGCTCGTTTATGGCATTTATCCTTGGTACTATTTCCTTACATGGATTTTAATTGCTCCGTGATTACTCTGACTTTATAGCGCTTCATAGATTTGCGATGAAAGGCCCCCTCCCCTCCCTGAGTTAGTGTTTTTATTACCTTATACGGATAGCATAACTACCGATGATTCTGTGCTATAATTGACGCTTCATTCTGATTTATGGGTGTTTTGTTCTACGTTTTCATTAGGAAGGGAGCGGTGGACCCATCAGCCCGGAAACTGGAAAACCCATCGATTTGCAAAAGATATTCACGCCTGCATCGGATTTCCCATCGGGCGATATTACTCCACGCAGACGTGAGCTAAAAAAAAAAACGCTGAATAATTTGACGTGATTTTTTTTTTCTCTCTCCCGAGTGTGTGTGTGTCTGTGTCGGCTCGTGATGCCATCATCGAATACTTCCTTTTTTGATTCAAGTTTGATATGCACAGAGCGTCGCATGTACACATCGTCGAGCTTCTATTCGTCTTCCCACCCTTCGATGGAGGAGCAGGTGGAGTTGGCTCGTCAAATCTCCCACTCACTGAGCGCCGACACCAACAGCACGTCAAAAGGCCAGTCCATGTACGTCAAGAGACGCAACCGCTCCTCCAAATGGATTCACGAAGGTATTTCCATATTACATTGGCCTGTTTCTACCAGTGTTCCATCAGTCTGTCACTGTCCTCCCCCACAAACGATGTCGAAGAAAAAAAAATCGTGAAACATTCGAGACTGACGGCGTGACGGATTTAAAAAAAATAAAAGTGCGTATGTTTTAAGTGAAAATGCAGAACAGAATGTAGCGAAAGACTTGGCTGCAATCTTAAAATAAGGCGGTGGTGGACGACATTTCAAATGGCATTCGAACCTGCGTGTCTACGTGGGGCTGGACATTGGAGTGAAAGAAATGCCCTTGCGTTACGAGAGGAACTTGGTAGTCGTAGTCCCCCCCACTAAAAATAGCTGTAGCTCAGGAGATCAACCCTCCAAAAGGGAAACGAAACCACCACATGACACTGTGAATATCAAGGAGAATAGGGCGGGCACCCAGACGCATATATAACTTTTCAATGTCAAAGACAAACAATACTAGCCTGTCGACTCGTTAAACATTAAGAGAAAGAACTCAAGTTTTGAACTAATGAATCGCTTTTTTCTTTTGGATATCCACACCCTGATGTTTACAATGTCCGTAGCCAATCTGCACGGAGGTGTTGATGACGATCACGCTGGGGATCAGCAAAATAAAATTGACAACACCCATCAAGCCGATGATGACGGTCGAATGACTTTTAAAATACCCAATATTGGAGCGCAGGTGAATGATGCAATTTTCTTTGCCCCCCCCCCCCTACCCACCCAACGATTGTAATCCAATTTGAACGGGGAATATTAATCTACGTCACTTTGTATTGCCCTTTCCTGCCTCTCCAGGAGATCCAATTTAGAGCTAAATCGCCGCTCAAGTTATTGATGAACCCCAAAGGGCAAATTTGGGATTTAAAATCATTGCGCAATACGGGCATGCACATTGAAGCCGCTCAGTTGAGCCCCGAAATCTGCTCCAGCCTTGTCAAGGATTTGCAGTCGCCAAAAGGAAAAGGTTAGTCCAACTATCACTAACCAATAGGCGGATAAATGCTGAAACGTTAAGGGCCCCCCGTTGATTAGGCGCTGCACTCTTTGCCAAGCGCAAGCAAAAGTCTGAAAAATGGATCGTCGACGAGAACACGGTCAAACAGAAAACGGCCAACGCAGCGGCGATGGCTGCAGCAGCTGTCGCCAACGAAGCGGCTGCAGCTCCAACTGCTATGGGACAAACTCGAGTTGACCAGGCACAGAAAATGGCTTCCGTCCAGGTCGGGAAATTTGACCAAATAAACTTTTAAAAGTCCCGCGTTTCCACAAAGACGATTTACATTTGTTTCATAAAGGACGCCCTTGTCGGACCTCGATTGAAGTTGGTCAAATCGCCGTGGGAGGCCGCGCTGGAAGACGGAACGGTTGACACGGCGTTCCAGGATCTTCGTTCTAATCGTCTATCGGGAGTAGCTAATCAATCGGGAATTTTGGAACGCAAAATGGAGCCGTTGCCACCGATGCCAATAACGACGCTATCAGCGGCCGCTCCGGTCCAGCCCAAATTAAACATGAAGCCGTTGGAAAGCGTGCCCAAGATGTTGCCCCATTTCAAAGCTCAGCCGCAAACATCGACAGCTGCAGAAACTGAATCGGTCCCGGTGGCAGCGCCCGTCGAAGAGAAGCCTTTTGTGCCTACGCCTCTACGACCTGACAACGTCAATCCCTATAAGCCCAAAGCCGCAAAAGGGTGGGGCAATGCACCAGGTAAGCTTATTTCCCAGTATATTTGGCAACATGCATGTCCGCCCTACTCTCTTCAATTCTGCAGCCGTGTCAAGTAGTTTCGGTTCAAAAGTCTCACATTTTAAATTCTTCTCCTATTTACTCGGGTGAAAAAAAAACGCAGTCGATGCCCTGTCCACCGTAGAGTTTGCAACGCCAAAAACTAATGCCGTATTGGAACACGTCCAAACAAAACAACGGCCCGTAACGATGCCACCCATCTCCGTGACTGGTGACCAAGATGGCGCTAGTGAACAAGCAGAAAATGCCCCGAAATCAGCCCAGGTGTTGGAAGATGGCAAACACAATCCTTTCGGATTCGAACTGCCAGTTTTGCGTAGTGTCTCGGCTACTCAATTGCCCCCGCCCATCGTTCGCCAAGAACCCGAATTAATTTTGCCCACCCTGAGACCCGTTCCAGAGAAAACTGTTGAACCATCAGATAGTGCGGCTGTTGACGCAACTCCTGCAGTTCAGTGGGAACTGCCACCTTTGGATTCTCGACCCAACTTACAGGCTTTGCTGGAACGCGAGAAACGAGCCTCTGAGGCGGTTGTCAACGATGAAGCGTTGAAACAGCGCCAAGAAGAACAGCAAAGAAAACAACAACAAGAAGAGCTGCAACGCAAACAACAACAAGAAGAGCAACTTCGTAAACTGCAAGAAGAAGATCAGCTAAAAAAGCAACAACAAGAGCTGAAAAAACAACAAGAAGAGCTGCAACGAAAACAGCAAGAAGCTCAACAAAAGGCAATGGTGCAACAACTCGAACAACAGCAACTACAAAAACGTCAACAGCAACAAATTGTGATGACCGAGGAAATGCGAATGGCTCAAGAAGCTCAATTAGCTAAATTGAGTGTCCGTCTAAAAGTACAACGTTTCGAATCTGCTGGACCTACCCCCGTGAATTACATCGGTCAAGTGTCTGTATCGCAAAGTGGATCGCCACGACAGTCGGGCATTCAAACGCCATCCCACGTGGTTTTAACTGGAAGGAATAAAGCTAACCCAGCCACAATAATGCCAGCAAAGGAAAATGACGTACGATCGGTTTGCAACTCGAAAGAAAACGCTGCTCCTCTTCAAAGTAAACCATTGGGTATACCGAGAATGATGGAAATGAATCATCTAAACGAATCTATCCCCTCGATACCAAAGCCTGCAATGGCGGTCAGCCATAATCAACCACCAGCGATTATCCAACAACATCAGCCAACACTTCAAATGTTGGAACCTTTCCCTGCTGTACAACTACGACAGCCTTCAACAGGTATGCAAAAATAATAAAAAAGACTTACGTTGACAATGGCTGATGCTCTAAAATATTTTTGAAGGCAAGACGCTGATCAACACGGACGACGGGGAATCTTCTCTATCACTGAATCGTCGTTCTTTAGCAGACTACACTAACTATAATACTGCACCTCGTGGTTGGACTTCTGCCGCCAAGGAAATCTATCGGCCAGTCACTTTCAAAATGGCCTGACAACCATGTCGTTCGCTTTCTCTTTCAAGTGTAAAAAAAAATTAAGATATTTAAATTGAAAAATAATTTCGTCTCTTTACTAACCTATTTTAACTGAACAAAAAACGACATAATTACTGAGTTCAAAGTTGAGTTGCTTGTCCCACTGATGGCTCTTACGTTTCACGATTTAGGGAAAACGTTACCCTTTCTTCCCGCATCGGCGTTGCTTGGATACTATGTAATTTCAGTTTCAATGATGCTCCAAGCAGCGCTAATGGCATTTGACAAAATGTCTTCCTCTCTCTTTTTGCACCAAACACCCCCAACCCATTCCGTCAAGGTCTTTAACAAAGCAAAAACCCTCAATCCTAAAACAACGACGGGCATTTCGATGACATAAACCTAATGCTTAATTGTTTATTTCAAACAGTGAAAAAGATACGAGAGAAGGAGAAACAAAAAAGATCTTCAAGCAGACGGATGGACTGTTGATGCTGCTTACTTTTCTCTCGTATCCGTCAATCACAAGTTATTATATTATCTCTCGGGGTCGTGGCAGTGGGTTTGGGTTCACTGTCCATCATTTTCAACTGAATATCCTTCACGTGGTGATGTAATACATGTGTATAGAAATAGAAAAAGGATTCAAAACACAATCGACACGTCTCATGTTTCGTTCAATAGCTAGAAAAAATATGAATAAAGTGTGCCAAAACATTTGCACAAGAAGAGACAACGTGGTAAGTCAATTTGAATAATTGTATTTTAAGTAACAAGAATTTGAGGCCACTACCACAGAAGTGCTGGATAACGAGAGAGAAGAAGAATTGACAACGAGCTGTTGAACACACGGGAATAAGACGACGAAAGAGATATTTTTGCCTTTTTGTAAGAAAGAGAAGCACGGGTCCAGAGAAGAAAAGAAGAGCCAGAGCGAATTGAAAAACATAAACAGGTGACAAAAGAGGGATGCAATAAAAAGAGCGAAACTTGTTTAAGTCTAGATCTATGTACAGCTTATGTATATTCACCAGCAATGCAGGCAGGATATAACGCACGCACCGTAATACTGACTAGCCACACGATAACTGAAAGACAGCGTAGTCTCTCTTTAATAAACAGGCTAGTTTTGACTCTTGGCATTTCTGCCTTCATAAGAATTAAAATTTGTTTGATCATGATAGTCAACTATGTGTGTAAAAGGTGTTGACAGGTGAGTAGGAGGATAGTGGGGGGGAATCAATAGAAGATCAAGTAGGATAGTAAGATACACAACTCAATGGCACTGGCCTCCTTTCTTTTCTCGAAATCTTGTTATCTTTAATTTTGTTTAGAACCACGAGGATGGACCACCGCCGAGTTTGCCACCTAAACCTCCAAGCCCTTTGCCAAAAACATTGCCCATTCGGCCAACCACTTGGGTAGTCACGTTACTAATTTTGTTGACGTAAGTAGCCGGATCCAAAGAAGACGTCGATCCCATTCCAGCGCTTCCCGTACTGCTTTGTGATGTTTCACTGATTTTGACCTTTGGTCGAGACTCTGCTTCTTCCTCCCCACCCATTTCATTGTAACCACTGTACAGCATTCAAAATTATTAGAGATTTTATCAGTTGAATAATACAACCAAGAAGTACCTCATGCCCATGGTGAGAGCGCAGGTAGCCTCCTCCGTCTGCATTCTTGTCGATACAGTCTGATACAGCCTCGAATTTAAATTTTCTTCTATGACGCCTTGTAGTTCAAAATCCGTGTACAATTTCTAACATTAAACAAGAACGGTTATAGATTTTTATCGAGTAAACGCAATAACTGAATTAAGATGATACAAAAAGAAAAATTTCGGCGAGCAAAACATAAAAGATATCAGTTGGAGAACAAAAGAAAATGCGTGTCTTACACTGATCCATGCCACGTACAAGAAGCTACTACGTCACGATAACAGACTACTCTATTTTTCCAGCACGAATCAGCTGTTGTTGCTCGGTAGCGATACGCTGAGCTACTACCACAGCGTCACGACCGTGGAGCGATGTTGGCAACATCCCGTGGACTTCTAAATCAGCAGGCAATTTCTACACTCGGTGGTCGAGGAACAACCAAATAAGGTAGAAAGAGTTGTTTTTTTTTTAAACCATGCAGGGTAAAAACCAAAGGTTACGACTACGATTGTCAAAAGTTTTCGAGCCTGGGCAGAACACAAGAAAAAGTACCTTGACAATGTGAGCTAAGCAAGTGCATTGATAAGGATGGAGAGAGTGGTTCATCCGGTCGGCCAGCCATGTGCCCAGCATTTGAATCTGAGCCGCGTACCATGCCTGAGTTAGAAAAATGTTTGAAAAACATTGTCCCAATAATCGATAATTAAATTTAAAGTGTTACGTCAAACAGGTTGAGAATCCAGAGTTCGTCATTGACTTTGCTGCGGATTTGGTCCATGGAGTTCCGGGTAAAATTCACGTACGATTGGCCAAGATCCCGACCCGATCCCGAAACATTCTGCTTGTACTGTCATCGGTTAAACGCCATCCACGACAGAAGGTATGCACACACAAACGGATACCAGCAGGAGAGGGAAAGTATTTCGATCGGAGTGGAAAAACGAGAGCAAGGGGGAGAAAAAGGGGAAAGACAAGACAATAGAAAACAAAAAAAGAAATTGTAAGAAAATTGAAAGTCATGCGTAGATATTCGTGGTAAAGGCCACTTGCATAGTAAAAAAAATAGCTGCAGAACTGAATAAAAGATACGAGTCAAGATTTAAAATTCCATCAACGAGAACCCTGACAGCGAAGGTGCTGTATCGTAGACCAAAGGAAGTAAAGGTAAGCCCAAAGGGCAAGCCAAAAGTTTCTCATCAGTGGCAGTGAGAAGGTTAAAGAGAGAACAGTCGGCATTCAATGGAAATAACTGGAAGAAAAATCATTCGTGAACATTGAAACGAGATTACCGTAAATGATAGGATTGACCCAAGGATAGATCCTTCGTCATAGCGTGCCAACTTGCTGATTACCGACTCTAGAACTGACAGTAATCGGCTAACAACGCCTGGCATAGATAATTGCGATAAAAAACATAAACATGTTTTAAGCACCAATAATTAATTTTACCTTGGGACATGGTGGAGGAAGTTCTCTCGATGAGTTCGTCGATTTTAGTATGATATTGATGCTATTAAAGTAGAGTCAGAGTCAGACAGTTTGTTTTCGCGATGCACTCTTGCATAAAATTACCACATCGACCCCGTCAACGGCGCAGAGTTTGAAAGACTGTTGCTTGGCATCAAGCACTACGTTGACCATGGCACACAGTTCGGCAGGAAGGACATAATCTGTCGAATTGAAAGTGACCCCCTTTTTCAGCCATTGTTGGAAAGCGTTCTCTGTCCTGTAAAGTTAAGAGGCGAATGATGTTTACATTTCTTTTCACAGAAGAAACAAGAAGAAAACCTTTGAATGCATGATTCAATCATGTCACAAGCCATGAGTTTCAGTCGTTGTTCCAAGTGACGGGCAAACTCGGCATCTGGCCAATGCAGATCGTGAATAAACGACTGGAGGGCGTCTAACTTCCAAAAAAGATCCTCTGAAGTGGAACAGCCATTTCTGTTTTAATAAACGATTAACGTCAACCAAACCATAAAGATTAATGAATCGATAAAATGACAGCGTTTTCACCCTTTGATCTCCCATTTTTCTTTCTCGAATCCTTTATGAATCGATTGGGCTATGCTGGATTCCATGAGATCTACATATCTAACCACTTGTGGTGCAAACGTGTCACGCAAATGTTGATGAAAACGGCCGTTCTTCAGATTATCTGCCGTTGTAAATCAGAATTAGTAGGAACATTCGATTCAAAGATGTAGGGGATAAACGCACCGTCCATCCTGAGGTAGTCGTTGAGAATCTGGAACAATGGGAACGAGTCCCAAGTGTCAGGCAGTTGTTCAGCCAAGACGGCGTCCATATCAACCGCGAAAAAAGACCAGAAAATCTCGGCGTGCTCTACCAGGAGATCACTGAACCAGGCAAATGCCTGCGTTTGATTCATAAAAATTTATGTTCCAGGTCGTCCGAGTTAACTACCTTAACACTACGAGCATCTACTTGACAAACGCGATTTGGGTCTAATATTATTATAGGCATCATGTGTCTTAACAGGGTAACAGCTGGACAACTAGAGCGGTGATGGGCAGGCGACTAAAGACGTTACAGGTTGTGTGATAGCTAACAGAAAACAGAGTGAAGTAAGACAAGGAGACACCGTTCATACTCACTTGATCCTTATTGGGCGAATGAGAGGGACAGAGACAGAGTTTGAGCGACAGTTGAGTAGTAGAAAAGAGGAAAAAAACAGAGAGAAAGAAGAGAGATGAAAACACACATGATATCTGTATGTCAATTGAAATGAAAGCTGACGTCGAAAAGCGAAAAGTCAATTGCATTAAATGTGTCAGAAGAATCAAATGAAACATGAATAGAAACCGTCAAAACTCACCCCTTTGAAAGCCTTTAGGACACAAGAGACACCGAACAAGCAGCAAGGCAAGATGGTTTGAGGGTCAAGAAATCAGAAAGAGAAAAATATAAAACCAAGACTAAGAATGAAGCTCAAGTGTCTTCATTGATGAAGATGGAACATTGATATAGACGAATCGAGATAATCAGATTGAAATATTAAGCGTCACATTGAAAGTAAGAAGAGAGAGAGATAGTGGCTGTTGGAACACGTAACGGTTATAGCACAAAAAGGCAAAAGCCAAATTAGACAATGTATGGGATCGGCAGCTTAGGTTATGGTTGGGTTTTCGGCACCATATCTTTCACCTAACATTTTCTAACACAAATGGTTCTATAGATTTATCATAGTTCCATAAGTGCTGCCATTTCCTAAGCTTATATAATTACGCACCTATCAAAATTCATTTATAATCAATTGGACTGTTACATTACCTCGGCATAGTGTTCTTCATTCTGTTGGAGTAGATCGACGCATAGTTCAGCTAAATGGATGAGATCTTCCAGTTTCTTCATGGGAGGTACGCCCGGCTGTTCGCCACTCAAATCATCTGTGTTGGGTAGACGATTGAAATTGGAATGGAATTAATGAACTACTTTGAAGACAAATCATATTGGGCATAGCAAAAGCGATGGCATTTACCTTGAATTGTAGTTTCGGCTCCTATTGAATAAAAAAGCAATGCGAAATTTGGAAAAAGCGTCAGAATAAAAATTCAAAACTGAATATGAAACTCACCTTCCACTTTGGCTTCACTGGCCAGCTTGTTATAGTTGATGAGCGCCGCATTCTCTAAACATTTCTTAATGACAGCACGAACTTCTTCTGCTGGGACGGGAGTCATAATGTCCTTCATTAAGACCTAAAGATTGCAAAACACGCGTATTTGAACAAAGCACGTCCTTATTGGAATTCTCTTATTTCTCTAATATCAAGTTCACTCACCCGCTCCATAAGCGATAGGGTAGCTTTCAATGCTCCTTCGGGACGACCGAATGGAAAACACGATCTATCGATCACATTTTAGTGAAATACAAACAAAGAAAAAAACATTTTTGAAACCCCCCTTTTTTTAAAATTTACCTAAAGTTGGTGATTTGATATTCAAGACGAACACGAAGCCGCTCTTTGATTTCTTGAAACTTGTCCTTCTCCTCGTGCGTGACCGTGCCCACGCCATCGGGCCTACAAATAGCGAACGTTCATTAAAAATCAGACCACATTTTCCGACAGATTTCTTTTGTGTCGGCATTCAAGACAGAACACATTGATTTGATGAACAGAGAGGTTTTGTTCTGGAGTGGGGAGATGCTCGCAAGCAAACGAAAGGTTTTAGTTTTCGTTTAGTGTGCGTCACGCACGGTTGAAACGGAGTCGTCACACAAGGACAAACGTACAGGACGAACGAGAAGGTAATACTGACCAACTGAATCCATTAAAAGGCGATCGGATAATTCACGATTAAATCACAAACTTCACTACGAGTAACTAGGAAAATTGTAACCAAAGTAGGGGGCCACAGAAATGCATAAATGACAAACAAGTTAGGTAGAATAGGAACACAAACAATTCAACTACACAGTAGGAGTAGGAAAGTGTGAACAAAAGGATGTTCCATAGCGATGAAAGAGCCTACCTGGCAGGGGCAAGCACATCCCCGTCCGAGTGGCTACTCGATTATGGTTTTGTTTTTAAAAGTAAATGTTTCGTTTTGTTTATGTTTGGATTTTGTTTTTAACAGACAGCAATCATAGCATTAATGGGTACGGTGTTTGAACGTGTTAAGTTTTTTTTTTGTTTTTTTGTTTTTGGAGCCGATTTATAGAATAGCAGGCGTCGGAAAAACAAAATAAAAATAAAGAAATAGAAGATAATTACGAAATAAAAATTGAAAAAAAGAATATAAAAGTAAAAACAGAACAAATGATTAGAATAGAAGCCACGAGCGCTTCAGTTTAACAATCTACTGCCCAGGACTAATCAACAAGATGATACTGGACGCAATGAATGCACCTTTAGCTTGGCCAACAGCTATTTAAATAAAATAACTCAAATATCGCATTCTGAACAGCAAATTGGGGGGAGGGAAAATGCTCCCCTTTAAATAGCTTTTATCATTTATCACACACCAATCAAGAGGTTTGTTATTTGATTCAAACTGGGGTATTTAATGAATATGAAGTTAACGTCGGGAAATTAAAAAGAGTCCGATAGTAATCTGTTTAAAACTTATGCAGCTGACTGCTAAATAGTTATTTATCCTAAGAATTGAGCGCGATAAATCACGGCTAAAAGAAATTGTGCCAAGTTAGCAATAAGAATTCGCCTCCTCAAGGAGGAAAATTATTAATTGTAGTTGCACGTTAAAAATAATATAGGGCAAAAGTGATTTCATACCGATTTCCGTGTACGTGCGAGGCGCAGAAGGCGAAAGAATAATGGATCAGAGTGGGATCAATCATCGTTCCACGTTCGGCTCTGTAAAGCAAATCGGCCAAGTAGTACAAGTGACGGTAGCATCCCCGTACTCCGTAGCGAGCGCAATACTCGTCTAGGACGAAGATTTGTCCTGGTGAGAACCAGCCCTACTCGAAAAAAACAAATAAATAAATAAGATGGAGGAAGGAAGTAGGACGCGTCTCAGATACCAAGGATGCAAAAGGGTCATTCAACCGAAAGTCCAGCGTCAGCGTTTGGACCAGCTTGAAAAGGAGCGAATGGTCGAATTTAACAGGATCAGCCGAAATATATTCCTCCATTCCATGCTTGCGAGCACGATCCGTGTCTGGGAAATGAATTAAATTTGCGTTGTTTATTTTGGCTGGGATTTTCAAACTTGGAACGATGACAATACCTCCTTGTATTTTTGCGATAGTAGAACTTTTGCCGGATGGCGTGAGAGGCGGCGCAGGCTTGTGCGACTGTCCAGTGGCTCGATAGAGGGCCATCACCCAAAGATGCGACTCTGCTTCGTCATCGGCAGCAAAGACGACACTGTCGCCTTCCTTGACGGCATTGAAGAAAAACCGCCCGCCATCCAAATCTGATGCTCCGAAATTGAAAAACCAAATTCATTCGGCCGTTGACAAATAAGGACACGAGTGCCAGGCTTTTCCTTACCCATTCCCACCATCAAATTGGCTGCAGGCACACAAAAAATGAGGAAAAAGAATTAATTATCTTTACATTGTCACCGGAATCAACACAAAAATGCAGGAAAAGTAACAGAGTTTATGTGCAAATGAACTTGTAATGCCCTTTATGTCCTAACAAGCCTAACACATGCGTGCTGAGTTATCGTTACTTTCCGTTTCGCATTCAGAACCAGACTGGGGGGAAGGGCGTATGGACGTCCGCCGCGGTTTCCGTGACTTGAAAGCGTTTGGATTATAAATGATTTCGAGTGCGGAAGAAACGACAGTCGAGTAAGTACATTTGTTCCGTCGTTTCCGACCATCACCCAACAGCAGGAAGTGCATTCTAATATGAGGCTGAAAAGGCATTACCGCTGGCGGCCTCGATGTAGTCGACTGTATAGCCATCCAACTGGAACATTTCGGACGGTTCCGTCTTCTTCTCCTTGTAGCTGCACATTGCAAAGGTGTATTGCGATACCTGAACAAGGACGTAATAGCGTTTTTTCCATTTCTTCCAAACGCCTTTGCCCCAGGCGTACAAGTACCTGGAAAATGGAATGAAAGCGAAGGTCTATATCTGTCACGTTACGAGTTGGATCGAAGAAGAGTATCGATTAACGCGTTAGGCTACATGCGGAACAATCGACCAAAAAATTTATTCTTTTAAACTCACCCGCAATGTTTCATATTGAGCGGCTTGTCCATGCGGCAGGCGATTTTGATACGCAAGTCTTTGTCGGTGGCGTTTTTAGGAACTTCCATTTTATGCCATTCGGGGAACTTGACAATTAGAAAAAGAAACCAAACAGATATATGCAAAGAAAAAAGAAATGGAAAAAAAAACATGTAAAGAGAAATACTACCTTGGAGGCTAATGGGGTAGGGCGAAGAACGATCCTTCCAAGCTCCTTGTCTTCAAGAGCAAACATTCCTTCAGCTTCGGCGAAAAGCTTCATCTTAACTTGAGGCAGCGGGTGAGTGGTAGTGAAATCGCCCTGAGTGTCCCACCTGGAAATTAAAATGAAAACATTTGAGATTCTTTACAAAGACAAGGTACAAAATAGCGAATTATTTTTCACATAGGTTTCGATGCTTCCGCTTGGTCCGTCTGCAATTTTTCACCGCCTTCTACTTCCATGGTGCAGTAGACGATGCGATTGGGTGCCAAGGATTTCAATCCTTTCACTTCCATGATAATGACCTGTCGCCAGAGAAAAATGTAAATCACCAACGGAAAACATTCCAAGTCTAAACATTTTCCCTTTGCAAAATAAACAATGAAAAAGCCAATGCAGCCATGTTTGCAAAAGTGTTGACTTTAAATGCGGAATTGGAATCGCATATTTCCATAGTGAACTAGTGAAGAAACGTAACATTTTTGGGGGGGATAATACGAGAACGGATCGATCTGAATGATTCAGACCGCCATCGGGAGAAAAGACTCCCAGACCAAGGGGGTAAGAAGAAGAATACAAAGAAAATGAGAAAAAGAGGCAAAGAAAGTTAGCGTGTGAACGTCTCGTCAATAGATGAGCCCAACGGGAGCCATTATGTGCCTCTGACTGCTGCTGTTGGTTAAGAATAGATAGAAAAGAAAAAAGAAGATGAGGTTTTCGTTGTTGCTGAATTGGCTTTAGCCAATCGGATTTAGAGCGATGAACCACTGCCAAAAAGTATGGAGAATATTTCCAGGAAGAGGAAGGAAGCTGGAAGCCTACACTCTATCTAGAAAGAAGACTATCTCTGATTGGTGGTACAGCTTTCATTGGATCCGTCGTGCGTGTTTTTTTGTGCTTCAACAATCGACAATGTCGAAAGCGGAGAACGATTTCAAAGTCAGCTTTTACACGTACATTCGTTAGTTGACAATTCTTCTACAGGCTCGTCGGAAGATTACCCAACTATTCAAATGTTCACTGCATTGCATTTAAGTTCATCAACTTCATTGGACTTGTACAATGTCAAAGTTTGTTTTGCAAAATGGGATCGTTCCCTACGCCTGTAACTTTCCATTTCGAATCCTGCAAGCTACAGCAAGGATCCACTCAGCAACATCACTTTTTTCTCTTTGGGAGCTGTCCTCTTTGCTGTTACTTGAGAACGCAATATGGCCGAAAAGAAGAGTGGGACCGAGATGCAGGGATTATATTACGGAGACAGAATAGATTCATTAGCTAGGGACACACAGTCCCATTCGGGAAGGCTCTAGCAAAACAACGACTGCCTTTGATGAAAAAAGGCAACCGAGCGAAAAGGAACGTTAGCACGAGCCAATACGGCACTTTTTGTGTGATGCTTATCCCCCTAAACTCGACAACTCTCTGTCAGTCCTCAGAAATATTACGATGATATGCAAACAAACATCTTAATTATTGAAAATTATAACAAAATTCTTCATTCAAATCAGGGAAAAGCGGGCACGAAAACGGAGAAATAAACCATCGAATAAGAAGTGGATAGGGAGGCAAAATAGCAGTGACTTTAGGTTGGGTCTGTATCGATTAGTCCGCTTTGTGCTTTTAGCTATGACGCCGCGCGCGCGTCTTCCAGCTAAAAATGCGGCTTCCGCAATATAGGACAGCCCAGAAAGAGAAATGAAAAAGAATAAAGAATTAGGAGAAGAGAAATAGAACGAAGAGCTGGAAAAGGGAAAAGGGCGGATCATAAATATAGATAGCGCTCCGGATGAAAGCTGTAGCGATGATTTCTGGTTGGCAAAAATCATCCATCAAAAGTTCCCATTTTGCGAAAAACGCAAGAAAAACTGGACAAGCAGACTCTAATTTACAAACTAAGACTATTTTTGTTAAAGGAATCGCACCTCGAGTGTAAAAGACAAGACGATATCCATTTTAGAGAGGGTAGATTCTCCGTCGGGTCCATCCTGATCTAATCTGGAAAGCGATCCTTGAGATCTGTGAGGAAAACCAAGCAAGAAATTATGATGAATTCCCCTCGTTTTTTCTTCGGCGCACACAAGCGACAATAACAAACAAGGAAAAAGCACACACACACACAGCCGAGAAACGCTCATTTATCAATTGGCGAAGCCCCCTTTTTTCCCCCCCGCCCTCACAATGATTATCAATATTGACTTTAGTTATTGGAAACACGATAGCTTTTCTCATATTGTGAGAGGAGAAAAAAAAAAACGATACATCAGGAAAACTCAGCTTCTTTCTAACACGATGCACTTGCCTGAGCAACGAGCTCCTCCGTTTCCTGACAACGCAGCCAAGCAACAGCAGCGATGGGTTGACGGGAGAAGATAAAACATTGGAAAACGATTAGATTTTAGAAGGCAAAAAAATATTAAGCGAGCAGCGATGGCAGAAGATGTAGTATACATCGGCTGTAATAATGGCTTGTTATAAAAGAGTTGGGTCGCGATTGTTAAAAATAAAGAGAGAGAAAAGGGATAGAAAAAAAGCTTTTTACCCGCTGACGTTGTAGCGTTTGAAGCGTTGCAAACCGTAGCGTGAATCAGCTGAACCTTTGCTGACTGGCAACGATTCTAAATTGGCCATCAGCAGGTTGATGGACGATTTAAGTTCTTCGATGTACAGCACCTCCATCTCTTTCAAGACGAATCTTGGCATCAGTTTCCGGTTCTAAAAGAATATTTATTTTTTTTTATTTTTTTAAACGTTTTAGGAAAACATGAAAGCGAGTGATAAGAAATGAATCTCTTCGTCAATCTTTAGGATGGAAGGCAGACGACAGCATGGAAGGAAACAATCGTAAGCCCAGACACTCCAGCACACGTCAATGGCCGTGAAAGCGGAATACCGTGTGTCGCACACAAGTAAGATGGAAAGGTTGATTGGTAGTTCGAATGGAAGCAAAAAAAAAAAGGGCATCGAATATCACTTCCTCGCGGATGCATTGATCCAGAAAGAAGGAAAGATGAAAAAGAACCTTTTCCATTTCCGCTACTTTTTGTAGTCGGCCATCCAGTTCTCTCCGGATTGCGGCCGCTTGTTCATCCGATGAATCCAGCTGTCAACACCAGAGCAGAAATATAAAAGAAAGAAAAAAAAAAATCTTTTCGTTACATCGTTGTGGTGTCATGGCCGTTTTTCCCCGTTGGAAGGATATACGAACTTGTAAGGCGTTGAACAGCAGCTGATGTTCGAACTTTTTGACCCCGAGAATTTGCTGAAATAGGTCGTAAAGTTGCTCTTTGGACAAGGCCAATTCACTGTGCAGAGTTTGGTTCAGCTGCGCTTGCTGCTGTTGCTGAGATCTCGGTCCGCCTCCAGGCCTTCTCGAGTCGTCCTCGCCAACGCCTTTTTTTATTTTATTTTACAGAAGAACAAAAAGATAAAAGTTTGTTCAGTTTGAAAAGAATTATTTCCTTCGAATATGAAACTACGATCTTTTCTTGCCTTCGTTAAGAAAACATACATCGAATAGAAAACCTTCTCGAATCGTAGCATTTTCCACGGAGAAAGGGCCCCTCGTTTGGCAACTTTCCCCCGACTTGTTTTTAATGACGTACGATTTGCGAGCACAAATTTCAAACTTTTACAGTTATACAAACGGATCAACGCGCATTTTTTTCAAAATATTTTAAATACTATTTTTCTTTTAAGTGTAAAAGAGTAGGTCATGTCTATTCATTGACCTTTGTATGAGGATGCCCATTCAAGTAGAAATTAAAATGCAGTGAGGCGAACGGAATTGAAATGAAAGATTCCTATCGTACGTGTACATCATCAATTTCATCCTTTCCCTTCATGAAAACGCTTAGCAACCCACAATTTTAATTCCAGCTCCAAAGAAAAGAAAAAAAAAACCTTTAAAGATGGCGTCGAATTTAACCATCCAAGATGTTAGAACCGTCTCTTTGGAAAGACCATCAATGTCGGGCAACGATCGAACTCGACGTTCGACACTCAACCGGAACACATCGCGAAAATCCTGTGACGAGAGGCCACCAGCCGTAACGGCATGAAGGACTCGATCGGAGCGTAAAAACAGCTCAGTGTAGCTCTGAACGGCATTGTGAAACGCTTCGTCAGCCAGGATGGGTGTCTCGCCTTTCAGGAAGCTCTGCATTTGCCGCAAGAACAATGATTCAAATGAATGTACTTGCACGTTATCCTGGTGCTTAAAAATAAATAAAATGTACCTGGAAACGTTGCTGGAGTGACTCAAGCTGTTGCTTGGTGACTTTGAGTTGTCTTTTGGTCATGTCGGTCGGTTGTTTGGCGTTGAAAGGATAGGCGACGCAACGTGACACGAAGACGTACAACTGAAGCCGACGTTTCCTCTCCTCTTCCTCTCGCTCCTGTCGATCCAGGAATTAGTCTTTTGACCACCGTGGAACATCTGGAGAAAAGACAAATGTGAACTCACCTGAAAATCCTGTTCGTTTTTATCGCTGGAGAGCGACGGCGAAGGCGATAACGGCCTGGGTAGGGATCCGCTGCGGTGGGAGGAATTGAGCGAGGGCGAATGGGCCGGCAGGGTTGCGGTGGTTGAAGTGGAAGTACCGCCATCTGGCCCCAAACCCGGCGATACGGACCTACTTTGCAAAAATTGAAAGAAAAATTTTAAATTGGGAGTACGATATTACACTGTGAACATCAAACGTCGCCTGCAGGATTCTTCTCTGTTCCCTTAAATTCTGCCCAGGGGCCTCGAGTTCTATTGAAGTTGTATATTACCCACATACATCAAAACTGGCCGGGCGAGTTTCAATCAGTTTCGGACTTTGGGTAACCGAGCTCAAACGTTAGATTCCACGTAAACTTGGGTCCCATTAGATTCTCGTCGGCCCAATTGCTACGTACCCAACTTTTGCTACAAAAACGACATTGACGAATCGGCAGGAGGGGTCAAGGAGGACGGACACAGTCTTCCATCACGACAGGAAGCGATATCGGACTATTTTTTTTTTTTTAAGGAAATATGATCGACCTTTACCGGAAATGCTTTTTTGATGTGCTAGGAAAGATTCACGGTGCATCAATGTCTCCCAGTTGCCGGTCAGCTGATGGAACGGACATTATCCGTGTGGGCAATCTACCCGACGGGTCTCACAATAGGTGATCCATCCCTTTTGACAACAACCTCAATAAATCACGCAATTAAAAAAAAAAGGGGGGAAAGTTCCGTGATCCGCACAAAAAAGATTGCGGGTCTTGATATTGCAGCAACGTGACATTTTTGTTCATTTTTTTCCCCTTCGACTGTCTCCGTCTTAAAAAGAAATTCGATTTCTGATATACCGCAGTGCGGGCGTAGGTGACAATCGGGAACATTGTGAACAAGGCAACGCCGTTCTTCAAAAGAAACTTTTCATCCGCATCTCACTTTTCCGGATGGGAATCCAATAACTTTTTTTTTTCTTCTCCAATCCGTTTGAAGTGGAATAGGAAAAAAAAAAATAATAAGGGGGGGATTGAAGAGGTTATTGGGCAGAGGATACACGGCTGTGTGATCGATTATCGGACTGAGACTTGTCACGTTGCCAGTTGAACTCAACCCGAGCACAGCAGATTCATCAGGCCCCGATGAAGAGACCCGAGTTATGTTTATCGAGCCGTGCGCACTATTCAATTTAAGGTACGTATTTATACTTAAAATGTTTTGTCAGTTCGATTCCATACGTTCTTCTTGATCCTAGTCCATTTTGCAATTTTCCCAGTTGACACAAATGCAGATGGAGTCTTTCTATTACGTTATTATATATCCACTATCAAGGGAGTGCTGAAGTTGATGGGTCCCGTCTATTTGAGACTATCAAGGGAACTCGATCTGTTAGTATTGTTTGGTAGGGGAGAGTAAACTGGGGCTTTGGCAATCTTCCGTGTCATTGCCCAGTTTTTTCTTTATCACGAAACCCCGCACACGACGACCGAAAATGGGATCAAGGAGAAAACAACAACATGGAAACAAACAAAAAAGACAAGAGAAAGATGTACTGATTCCATCGTATGAAAGGCTTCTGCATTTCATTAGCATCGAACTCTGACTCGTTACGATCGTTTCTTCAGCCGGATAGTCTTTAGTCAATAAAGACTGTGTTTTATTGATCTTTCTATAAATGGCAAAGAGCTTTGGTGGGAATGTTCGACCAACTGTTGATTTTACGGCTACAATCGCAACGAATAACACTTTCAAACGTCAGCTCTTTTCTAGTTTCAAAGAATATTCTGCTCGCGATGGCCTTTCCTTTCCCGTCAATTTTCAACACTTGTTCCTGTTAAACGTTCGGATGGGAAACGACGGTTAAAGAAAAGGCAGAAATGAATTCATTGAATTGCCACCGCGTGCCTTGAATTTAAATGAGAGTTGTAACACAAAAAAAAGGGGGGAAGAGGAAAAAATTCAATTGGATCTATCAAATGCAAACTCGCCAAGTGGTTTCTAGACAATCAAATTACGACACGCAGAAGAAAAAAATAATAAAACTGTTAACTGCATGAACAGTCGAGAGTTTTTTTCCACATAACCGGTAGAATTTGCGACTTAATCAATTGAATTTCCCTTCAGGGAAACAGATCGGCAAACGTGTGGCCAACTAATGAAAAAAAAACGAGAACACAACGAGTCCGCATTTGAAATTCCCAGCTGATGAGTGCGCTCACAAACAGCAAAACTTTTTCCTCTTCCACATTTATGGATATTTCCAGTTGGGTTATACGTTGGAGCATCGAGTCCACGCCAGTTGGCATTATTCGACGTGTAAAACCAATTGACGTTGTATGCGACTCGTCTCCAACGGCCCCTGCTGTGCGTGATGACGAGGAAACAAAAGAAAGTGAAAATAATAATTCCGAATGTGTCCAATTCGGCGAACATTTCTTTGTTGTTGGTCTCTACCCTTGTTTGACTCTAACTAACTCTTGCGCTGTTGTCTTTTAGTCAACCCGAGGCGTCAAAATAGCTTCTACTAGAGCGAATAAGTCACGTATGTACATACACGCAGCCCCAGTTGCACCCGGAGCTTGATTGGATCACATGCTCTAGAGGTGAAAAACAAAAAGAAGAAGAGAAGTGCAAGAAAGGAATAAAAGATCAGGTCACGCGTCCCCCTCGAGTCTCTTGTCTCTTGCGGGTCTTGACAAATTCGTTTTGCTCCGACTCACTCAGTCAAAGAAAGCGACGAAGAGTTGTCATTCTCACCGTGTTACTACACCACCAGCGTCTTCCCTCCCCCGTACACACACACACCAATGTATCTTCCAGTTTTCGACACCATCTTATAGACGTATCCTATCGGTCAGGTCAAGATTAGAAAACAAAATTCAAAACACATTTGGCTCTTGCATTGACGTCATACGACGACGTCATGGATCAATTTCTCTTCAAAAAGGACTCTGATGCCCCAATTCTATGGGTCCTTATCGGCCGGACAAAGACACTCAACTCAGAAGAAAAAGGGGGAATAAGGAGATCAATGCTTTACCTGGGCAGACTGCCCGACGACTGAGGAACATCCAGGCTATTGGAAGCTCCTCCTCCTCCTCCTCCTCCCCACACGACGTTGCAGCTGTACTGGACGCAGCCCCTGCCCCATTGCCACCGACGCCAAGATTGCTGTTGCCATGACCTGCAAGCTGTCCAGGAGTTATCCCAAATGTGTTATTGGGACCTCCTGCAAACGAGCCGCCAACGTCTTGGCCTTTGGCGGCCCTTTGCGAATGATGGTGATGACGATGATGTTGATGTGGCTCCTCAACTCCCTCCTCATCCGTTTCCTCTTCGGAAGAGCTGGGGTCAATCATGATACCGAATCAGGTAACAGCAACCGGATTCTCTTTGCCCGCTTTCTGCTCGGAATAAATCCAATATGAAATAAATAAAGAATAAGACATGGTAAGTAACATCGTTGCAGATAAGAAAAAAATGTATCGTTCAACTATGCAGAAGGACATTGGCTTTCTGATCGAATCGCCTTTAAATATCAAATGGAAGTATCAGTCGCACAACAAAGTAAACCCCATAGACTTGAAAAAGAAGTGGAATAAAAAATTAGACTATAAAATGTAACATACTAGGAATGAAAAGGGCTATTGAAAAAGGCATTAGAAATAGATTATGGAAGTCGAGTTGTGAGCCAGAGCAAACGTTATGCATTTCCCTTGAATCGCAAAGTCGATTGCGTGAATGTGTCATTGTGGTTCGTTTGTATTTTTTTCAGCACCATCACGCAAACACAACCGTTACGAATCCTTCACGCACAAGCTTTTAAATCGATATCACCCATGCATTTATAAAAGTATGTACTATGTAAACGATGACGGGGGCGGGCGAAACGGCGCAAAAGAAGAAAGAGACTATTAAAAATCTCGGGTGTTTCGGGCTATAAAAAGCCCAGTTGACGATCGAGAAGTTATCAAAATATACATTTTGATACCGTCTGTATTAAATGAAAATAAGAGTAGGAGGGTGCCATATCTTTCATTACGAACGTCAAAAAAAAAAAAACTTTTTGCTGACGGCAACGTTGAATGATTATTACATGTACATGGGGTTAAGTTACAGTAGACGGGCATAAATACGGCAGTGATGAGGGATCGTGCTGAGCTGCTGTTTACAAAGAAAGAAAAAAGTGAGTGCCTAATGCACTTACACATAACGCAGAGGACGTAATGGAGCCTGGATGGCGCAGCACTCCAACATCCATCAGGCAAGCAGTATAAGTATATATGTGTACTGTACTTCTGGACTCAAATTCGTTTTGACGTCATTCGATTAGGAAACGTTTCATGTGTGTACAGCGAATTAAGCAGCTTATTCTGCCCTGGTTATGATTGATAAAGTATACATTGCAGCTCTTATGTACAAGTTCCCTTACAAACTTGGCCGCATATGGAACGCGTTATTGGCTTGTCCAGCGTACATTCCCATAAGTGCTCGAAAATGCTGCTTTAAAAAATCGAATTAGAATAAAAACACAAAGTTGTTTTTCCTCTTTGTTCTTATCGATCCTGTTGAGAAAAAGGGTGGTACTTTTATCCCATACCAATGAAGGAGATCCCAATACGAAGGATGGAAATCGATTGACTTTTGTTTTTATCCGGGGCGTTACGACTCGATGGTTTGGTTCCACTTGGCTGATGGCTGCTGGTTTTTATACAACACTATTTCCCCTTTCTTTCTCAGGGAGATGCCCTGCCCTCGTGATAACTACATGGGTACACATATATAGCAACGCAGTTTATCGATACATTCAAGGGCGATAAAAGAGTATATGCACGGAAGAACGCATTTTCATAAAAGCTGATCGATACAAAGGTCTCATCTGCTGGGTAAAAAAAGAATAGGCAATTTAAAAGGACAATACAATACGGTTGGCTATTACTACCGAGCATAATGGTTTAAATCATCATCAAAATTAGATGACTGTAAAAGAAAAGAATTACTGCCATTAAAGAAAAATGATGGTTACAAGATGGAAAGGCGGGAGTACTCATGGTCTCTTTTTTAATGGCGCTATACATCACAGAAATTGTTCCCGACGCTGACTGTTTCTCGCCCCACATTACAACATATGAACCCAATTTCTAACGCTGACGGTGACGAAACGTTTACCATGTTGTTCGTTCTATGTTGAACGATAAAGTTCGCCACCCAAAAAGAAAAACGTGGGAGAAATGTTGCAGAACAAAACTTACTCCATCTTTTTTTTTAAACCCTGGGATGTGCTGCGCACGAAAAACGAGTCTTTTTGAATTCCCGTGATGATCAGCGTGAGCGAGCGGGAACTGGCGTGTGGTATTATGAGCGTCTTGCCTGAGCGACAACAAAAGCTTTCTCAGCCGTCCGTCTTCTGGTAAAAAGTCCAGCATGGAACAATAAATTTCGACCAAAAAACAAAAGACGCGAGACGTGAATCATAATAGATGTGGCGGGTTTATTCGATGCTATAAACCCCCCCCCCCTCCCCCATACTGATCGATCTGCATGGGAATGTCGTCCCGTTGATACCGTCGGGTACACATGTATCCATCATATTAGTTGATACATGCCGGATTATAGGGCTTTTTTGGGGGTGGGGGCAGCAAAAGTGGCAACTATGTATAAACTCGATGACAAAAGGATGCGCCTACCCGCAAAGGCCTGTCGTTAATCGTGATAATAATATAGAACGATATGACAAATGTAGGAGTTTAGGAGGTGGACGATAAGGTTTTACCCCTAAAAGACGGCAAGCAAATATTGACTTGAGCATCTTCAGATCGATGCAATAACAAGCTTAGCGGCACCAATTACTAAATACAGTCATAACAATGACGATGGCAAACACAAAACGTAGATGTCAAGACAGTGACAACAAGAGACATAAAACATTACAAAGACCTTTTCGTTTGAGAGAATTTAATTTCAGCAATTGCCATTGTCATTATTTATTACCAGAAATAATTTGCATTTTAAAGTAAATCGATTCTCGACAAAAGATATTCGATGCACATCTTTTGAGGTTGACATTTTGGGACAATGAAGGAAAAACAATCGGCTTAAGAGTTTCTTTGATAGCACGCCATTCCGATGGGTACATTGAACTACGAAAAAAAAAAGATCTCAAAACTCAGTGTAATGAGATCCGACTGTTAGGTGGACTTTGCTTTTGACCTTGGGTTAAATTGAATGTGGTCTAGATTTATTGAAAACAACAGTAACGTTGGGAAAAAGATAACTTAGAAAAACAAAATCTGAACAGAGTAAGACGTTTAGGTGGACAAATCTACTCCAACAACGTACAAAGATGTCCCAAAGTAAAAAAGAAAATCCCGTTGGTGTCTTACCTCGTGGTTGGCTTCGTGTAACTGTCAGTAACCTCTTTCCTTGAACTAGTGCAGTTCATAATCAAATATCGGATAAGATATATGGCATGCCCGAGAAATAAGTCGACGTGAACAACTTTTGGGGATTCAATTAGATATAGTCTGATATGTACGTGCATCGAAAAATAATATAAGTTGCTTTTCAAAAGCATAACTGTGAAAACTCAATTGTCAGCAAGACCTGACTAGAACTTTCCTTCGATTTTCTTATTTATCGATTTACGAGAACAGCGTTGCAACGACGAAGTAAAGTAAAAATTAAAGTTTTTTCATGGTGGTTTTATTGAATTAAACAGATGAGCAAATATGTTGTAACTTATTAATTAAGCTCTTTTGAATACATGGTTTCACTTGGGAGTCCCTTAAATCCAATTTACGTTTATCTACTCTCTCATTGTTCGGGTATAAAACATTTGGCAAACATGAACTGAAAATAGGGAACAGAAGAAGAGGCATGTCAGCCATTGTGGATTATTTTAGTCTCCCCCCTCTGAATAAACGATGGAGTAACTAAGGTCAACTTTCTGAATGAAAACCTTTTTCAAGGACCAAAACTGTCTGATTTCGATCGTCCCAAAGAAACTTTCCAACAAAATCGAACAAAATTAAAAATAAACACGAAACGAGATATCTAAATGGCAGCAACGACACACCCAAAAAGAGACGAAAAACTGTATGTAACTACAGCAAAATGGAATTGAAACCTAGCCAGTCAGAAAAGAGAGGAGGGCAAGTTCTTCCATACCACAGAACGTCAACAGCTGCACGAAAGCAAAAAGCAGCTCACGGAAATAAGAGATTGTCAAAAAAAGAAGGTATTGGTCGTGACGTATAGGGTTAACAAAAGAAATGGAACGACGAAGAGATCAATTGCCATTTCACCGTTCTTTGAATAACAAATTTCATGCAATTCAATCATTTTTATTTCTAGCTGAAACGAATATCCAGAAATATCGGGACAACAGCCATTTGTAAACAGAAAAACGACCGTGGGCCAGTGGCCAGAACATAGAAGAAAAAAGGAAGGAAAGTCAGCATTTGGTTTATAATATCGTAAGGATCTTCTTAGATCAATATGCGTAAAAGGGCGTGCCCGGCTGGCCTTCTCTTCTCGCTCTGTCAAACCAAATCAATCGGACAAAAAGTTGGTTGCTTTTTTTTTCTCCCACTTCACTTCTTCTAAATAATTTTAGCTGAACTCTTTTTCTTTTAGGTACTCACCCAAACATCGTGATAATATTCTGTCAGTTGGCCAGAATTTCCTTCTTGGTCAGAGATGAATAGATTCAACTGAAAGGAGGAAAAATCTTTCGGCGAATGGAATCAAGATTTCTTATTGACCAAGAGATTCAGCAAAACTCCGCCTGTGTCAACCACTAGCTATCTATCTCGCTTCGTATGTTCCAGTAAGTACAAGCTCTACACTGTTTTAAGAGATAAAAAGATGACGTTGGCTTATAATACGGTAAATGAATCGAGCTTACATGAAAAGAAAACGGTTACGAAGGGACCCGATTCCACGAATTCCGGCCACGTTCCGCCACTCATGAAGGCTGAGTGGAGTTGAATCCTCCTACAAAACAACAAACGGCTTCCCTTCTTAGTTGGCAGTTTGTTCGACAAACAAGAGCCGCTGTCTTGGTTCTCTTCCCTGTTCTGTGTGTGTCAACAGGAATCTGAGTCCAGGCCGGAGGCACAGTGGCCAGGGATTCTTATCCGTTCGCCACACACAGTGGTCATAATCCATGTAGCTAGTTGCTGTGCCTCGCGTTCAACTCGGATTTCGGAAGTTGTATTTAAAAAAGAGAGAGATCTAATCAGGCGATCGATAATTCCCAACTTTCATCATCCGCTAAAGGCGGAATTCCATGAAACTGATACCTCCCACAAATGTTTGAAACAGATTTGATTCTCAACCTTGAGGCGACGGCGCTTTATGGATCCAAGGCTACATCAGAAAGACCTCATTATGGAGTTTGCATCATACGCTCATCTAAGGAAGACTCTGCCTCATCATCTCCGTGTGACCGAGAGAATCGTCGACGCTGTGAATGACAATGAGATCCGTAGTGGGACTACTATTCTCAAGTACATGTTGAAAAACATTTTCAAGGAGATTGCAGCTGAATATCAAGATCTGCAACTCAAATTGTCGTCAACTTGGAAGGTGAAAAGGTGTTGAGCGTATCACTCCATATTTTAACGAGATGAAATTCCAATGATATATGATGGTTGCCAAGCAAATCATAAACGACTACAACATCGATCGATCTCTTTTTCAACGTCCTTGCTCTTCGTGGACAATAAAATGGGACGTCTGGGTGAGACAATAATGCTCGCAGATACTGCAAAATTTTAATGAAATCGTTTCTTCTTTCTTTCAAAAAGAAAATCGTCATATTTGTGGAGCTGGGGATCGAATCGATCCAAGTGTCAAGTCAATGCCTTCGTCAAAAACCTCAGAAAAACAAAGCCAAAATAAATGAAGGTTTCAGGCGATTGTGTTCCTTAAGAAACACGCAGAACAATAGACGATATAGCTTCCCAGTGGCTCATCCGTCGACGAAAGGATTGCCAATCGCTGCAGATGACTTTTCACACAAGATTTTCTATAGTTCTTTCATATACTGGACGATTGCGATTGATTACAATTTTTCATCAAAACGGAAACAACTGAAGCGAAAAGAAGACACTCTCCACCGTCGCTATGAGACTCGTTAATAAACAGTGCGTGAAGCCAAAAAGTTGAGTGGTTTTATCGAACGGATGACGGGTTTTCGACTCGTTATGATAATCATAAAAGCGGAACCAAGAAGAAACTGACGAAACTGCTCTCTTCTATATTGTTTATGTCACTCTCCGTCCCTCTGCCCCCCTTATAAGATGTCGCGAAGGACTCGGACGTCGTTTATGTAATAGGGATACTCTTACCGCCAAAAAGAAGTCGTCGTTAGAAACGTAATTCTAGCCAGCGGCGTGAATTTCACTAGTGCGGTACGTACGGCTGTATTCACGCACTGATTTTGCGCAGAATGGTCGCCCTCTCTAAACAATTGAGAAACGCTAAGCTTCGGCTTTATGTCTCATTGTACAGTCATGGACAATAAGCGCAGGCCAAAAAAAAAATACATCTCTGCGATGCGGTAGTGTCCTTTTCACGCTCCCTTTCGACTCTCTCTGTCCCCAGTTTCTTTCCCCTATACGTACGCTGGCCGTTCAGCAGCAGTTGAGAGTCTCTTCCCCGAGCGCAAAGGAAACGATCAATACGAGGTGGTTGTCTCCCCAGTACAGAGAAAGAGAGAAAGCAAATTATTCTATGCGTGCATGAAAAAAGAAAAAAAAAGAGTCCAAAGTTAACTGATGGAAAATAAAGGGAAAAGTTTAATATTTTGTACGATATTAAGCTTTTTCTTTTCCATAGTTTTCTGTTGTTGAAAAAGTCCCTTCTCTAAATTGATAATAATCCCTAGACGGCAAAGGTTGCATTTTGTGTTTAAAGCTGTTGACATTTATGTCTCTTCAGCTTTGTTGTTGCTGATTCTTTTACGTATCCTGAATGCGACTGCGTTGCAGTCTACAACGTATTTTTTGAAAGGATAAGAGTTGGCTAGCTCTATCACGACTTCCTCCCCGCCCGTTTTCCTCGTGAATGCATCGAGAAGTGGTGGAGGACGTAGCGCAAGTCGAGCGTGGAACTACTAGTTCTACGTTACATGACTCGGCTTCGTCATTGCAAAAACCTTCTTGATCGATTTCAACTAATCAGATGTGGGCGTGAAGATCGTGCAAAATGGGGGCAGTCATAGGAACTTTTATCGACTGTCTCGAAAAAGAAAAAAAAAATGAATATCAAAATGAGGTAAAGACGAGAGGAAGACCATAACTAACCACAATTTCCTGCCTTTTGTAATCTATCAAAAACATGGAAATGCACTATAACGAAAAACAACATGTTTGATCAGCACCATTTCTTCGCCTCGTTGTTACAATTTGTATGGGACGCAAACGATCGGCAAAAACTAAAGCAAACATCGCCTGTGTGTTTGTCTTTATTGGTTTTACAAACAACCAAAAATGGAGGGATGAAAAATGCTGAGTCAAAAGACAAATCAAACGATAATAAAAACCCAATAAACTTTAAAATATACGGTGGTTAAAAGAAATTTAAAAAACCATTCCGGTTCGTCAGGATCGCTCCTTTTTTTTAAAAAAAAGGGGAGGAGTGTAAATCATGGTCGTTACTCACACCCGCAGCAACTGACAAGAACGCCAAAATCAATACGGATTAAGTCCTACACCCACAGTCACTGCAAATAAGTTTTACAAAAGAAAATGCCGAAGAGTACAAAAATCGACAACCGTTACGAATGGAATAATGTATGCCATTGGTGGTATCAATAAACACCCACCGTGTGATTCAAGAATCCGCACAACAAAACATTTGCAAGCAAGCGTCTATTGGAATAGATAACAATGTGATGATGCTCACACATCAGTGCACCCTGATACGTGACAAAAGAAAAATATGGAAACTAACCTTTTTTGTTGGTCCCTTTTGATCAAAACAGAAGCGAATAGAAATTAAATTCGTTCCAGGAATGGAATATACGAACAGCAAATCGCGTGGCTTACTGGCCCGTCGGTTTTCCCGGCTGTTGGTACCAAGAAAACTATCGCGTGTGTCCACGTCACACACACATTGACAAGTACTCCACGTTCGTCAGAAACAGGCACACATAGACAACACTGTATATGGCACAGCAACTACACAAAGCACACACACACGATATTTCGAATGAAATAGTTCTTTTTTTTTTTAAATCCTGGCGATGAAACACACGCCGATTTGTTTTGTTTTTTAAAGGAAATGTTCAGCCATTCGAAGAGTCTGCTTCGATAATCAAGGCACTTTTTGTTTGTTTTATCAACAGATTGAAGACGAAGCTGAGATCCCAAGCTGCTTGTTGTTTAGTTCTCGGCTGCAATACGACGGTAGTGTTTCCAACGGCAGGCGTCGGGTGCCTGTTCACGTAAATCAAGTCCGAGCGGCTGACAAAACTCGTCCGCTATGATGGCTGCCGACCAACCGACAAAAACGATAGGGAAAGGGGGATGTGTGGTACGTTGACGCATCTGACGAGTGCTGCGCGCTCATGTCGCGAGAAAAAAGGAAACAATCGGACCACCAATGTTTTGCGCAAGTCCCTTTTCTCTTCCATGGCGACTGTCGAGTATTTTTGGTAGTGCGCGCGCGCATCACATCCGCCCGCTTGACTTTTTTTTGTCACTATATTCTACATTTGGCCATCTGTGGTCTCGATCTCTAAACTTAAAAAAAAAAGCGGTGGAAACAACTGACGTAACAGATTGTGTGTCCTCGGGTTGATATCGCCACTTAATCACGTCCGTTTTAGAACCGCGTCCCAACTTGAACAAGAAAACAATTCTTTAGACTTTGTTGCCTTTTTGTTTCCATCCATTTTTTCCCACCACCATTTCGTGACAGTCGGCGTGCTAAAGCTTATCTGTCAGGATGCATGCTTCACGTTACAGTCCTCTTTATGTTCGATCTTTTCTTCTGTGCGCTTCAAGAGCTATAAAGACGGCACATCAGTAGCCCCCATCTTTCTTGTTTTCTGTGGGGAAGAAAGAGAGTCGATTATCGGGGCCCACACAGAACGGCAAGACAATCAACACTGAATGTACGTGCAACATCGAAATAGAAAGCGGATCAGTAAAGAGGTCACGTTCACAAATAAAAACAGAAAAATAACGATTAGCCACACGGATTTGTTTTTAGGATGTATATATAGAACAAATTGGCAGTTTATTTACAAAAATAAGTATATTTTTTGTTTGTTTGTTTGTTTGTTTGTATCGTATTATGACCCAAAAAAGTAAGAAGAAACAAGAGAACGAGAGAACTAGGGCAAATATAAGAAGATAAAGTGATGTCTTGCCCTTTTCAAGGTAAGGCAGCTTTACATGTAACAATTATTCAACATGCAAATCAGTTGGTTTTTCTGCTATTGCTGCTGAACAGGACAACAATTGGTTAAACCCGTTACTTTATTATTATTATTATTATATCATTATTTTTTTTTGTTGGTTTAAAAAGATTTGGATGAAATGGAGGAAGAGCGTCGACTCGGGAGAGACCGAATATTTTTAACTTTTCTTTTCTTTTTTTTTTTTTTTTTATAGGTATGTATACAAGAGAATATGTGTTTCTAAAAAACAAAGATTCCTTCCGATTCGATTACATGCGAGTTGGGTGAACCTTCGTGACTGGCTTCAAACAGGTTCCAAGAATTCCTTCTTTTCTTCAGCATTCGGTAGAAGTAGGGCCCGGTGGAGCCGCGTAGCGATTGTTCTGAAGAACTGAGGCCTCGGCTTCGCACAGATATTTGCCTTGATTTTGAAATGGGTTCACATGAATTGCAAATTGGCCAAAATAAAAAAAAAAACACAGAAAGACAACTGTCTAAACTAACCGGCTACGAAACGTCTTTTGACCAAGGATGTCCGGTATCCTGTCGAGACCAAATCCATTTCGGCACCAGACATGGTGGAACCATCACAACCAAAGTGAGCAGTGATTGTTGTGGGGCTACCTGAACTGCCGGTGACGTTGAAACGGAGCTCGTATTGAGCCCATGTTGGCACCATCCGCCTCCAGCGACATTTCCGGCAGCTTCCACAGTGCACGATTACTATTTCCCATCCTGCAACGTTAGGATACCGAGATTCCATCAATAAAAATCACATTAATTCAATCAAGGGACGAAACGAGAACAATAGGAAAGAAGAAAAAACACAATCGACTTGCCATTCTCCTTGCGGTTTGGCTTGCATCGACGTCACTGCTCCTTCGATCGGCACGGAAATCATGAGATTGCGCAGCGGTGCCGGAGTCACTTGGGCATGGGCGTTAAACTTATAGTCCAACCGCACGTCCGTTTGCGATGGCTCGCACTTCCAATAGGCTACCAAATGCAATGGCGCTGAGCCGGTACCACGTTGGGCCTTCACTTGATACTAAACCAATTTCACAAAGACGAGTACAGCCATTTTAGAAAGTTTTGAAAATTTGAACTCGTAATTTATGCAAATGAATGGGGGGATTCCAATCTTCTTCGCTATGCCTTGTAAATTTACCTTGAGGATATCCACATTGAAATAGGAAGCCGAGGGATTCTGTTCAGCTTGCCGCTTAAGGAGCAAAGTTAACTGTGGCATGTTAAAATGGAAGAGTGGCTCGACGCTCATCAGATCTTGTTCCCTAAAAGAAAAAAGGAACATAAGCGAGACGACAAATTTTTACAGCGACAGAGTAGAAAAATTAGGCCGGAGCGAGTAAACTCACATGTTGAGCACTTGTTTGTTAGGAACAACGTTCTCCAGATTTTGAAAATTACGGATACGGAATGATATGGGTGGTATGTTATGGTTAGGCTGTGCATTGATCAACTGAACCAAGCCAGCTGGAAACGAGAGCATCATGTCACCGGTAATTCGGACTTGGCACCTAAGGTGATCAATGAAGTGAAAGTCTTACATATTTTTGCATTTCTCATTAAACATCTTAAGAACATCTTGAGAAACAAATGACGTACCTCGCCTCGTCGGTTCCGCGGAACAAGGCGTGAACAACTTCCTGGAATGCTACTGCAAGTGGGATACTATCGACAGCGCCCGCACTTCCCCCTGAAGGCAGGCTGACGGTTAGTGGTGACGGTCCGGCAGATCTTGATCCCGGCCGGCTCAATGATGTTGGTGAGGTTGACATGCCTGCAACGAATTGGTACAAGAGACAGTTAGCAATGCGATACATTCATCGAATTTTGTTTTGTTTTGTCACCAGATCTAAAGTCGAGGCTAAGAACGGACTCGGCTCGTGGCATGCTAGTTGAAAATGCGTTGGCACTGGGAGCAGGTGACGACTGAAGTGTAAGCGGACTGGCTGCGGCCAAGCGGGCAGTGGCCTGTTGTATAACACAAGATTAATCCATGCGTCCCTATTACAACGTCCCTGCTTCCATTTCCAGGGGATCAACTTGGGATCTTCCATCATTGATCAGAGCCAGGATGTAATCCTTAAGCTCATTCGGAAGGTTGTTTTCCTTCTATTTTTATTTGATTCTGATCGATTTGTTTACCTCCATTCCTTTACGAGAAGGCGGCCGTGGGACGGCGATACTGCCGAGTGTAGGCGTACTGCCGCGGGAATTCGGGGCTGGCAATCTACCCTGTTTAGGAGGCAAGGCTGGAACGATTTCACCCACTTCATCAAATAAATCTTCACCCGCACATGCTGTTCAGTAAGAGCAATCAATTAAAAACAGTTACATCAAATACTTGAATGGATAAAATATTACCGGGTGTTGCTGTATTATGCCGATTCGAGGGCGATCCTGTCCCCGTAGGCGACATCATGGAACCGTAAAGGTGGCCAGGAGCGACTGTACCGGTTGGGGTGGATGTATTGGAATTGGTAGGGCTGTGGAACAGATTCAGACCGACCAAGTCGCTACTCGATTTCCTGTAAATTGCCAGAATGTTGTCATAAAATAAAAATTGATCGTCATTTATATATTTGCTTCTAGTTTCCTCACCCCATACTCAGTTGAGAAGTCGAATGGGAATCCATTGAAGTGTTTTTACGGGTCTAAAGAAAAAAACGCCACGAAGAGTTTAATGAAAAACAAGAAAAATCGTTCAAAGTTATAATTTTTTTGGTTAAATAGCTTACGGCTGTGTTAAACATGGACGTGTTGATATTGAATCCCTCAATGGTCGCCTTTAGTTCATCGACCGTAGCACTCGGAAGATTGGCTCCATTAGTGATAGGTTTAATCTCAACATGCAATTTTCGCTCTGGCTCGTCATCTATCAATCAAAAATTAATCCCAGTCAATACAATGACATTAAAAATGGAGTGTTCTCAAGAAACACTAAAAAGAGAAATAGAAAATCATGATAATTAATTACCCGAATCGGCATCGGAACTCGAGTAGAAACCGCTCGTTTTTTCCGCATTCCACGCTTCGTCTCGCGGTCGGATAGTATAGCCCTCGTCGTCCACTTTGACGGCACTATCGGATGCGGTGTCGCCAGCCGAGTACAACGGGCTCTCATCTTTTTCTGGCCGCTCTTTTTCACGCCCGAAACTGCTCGTATCCAGACCACTGCCGCCGCCACCACTTCCAGCCGTACCTCCAACTGTGATGTTGCCGCTGCCGGTGGAAATGTTGCTTCTTGCTTCGGCGCTAATGACGGCGGCACCCGCTGCGGTTCCAGTCAAGTTAGGCTCCCCATCACTTTTGATACTGGATGCATCTGAATCGCGTTTCTTCTTCGACACTTTACTCTTGTCCTTGTCTTTCTCCTTTCTGCGGTCGCGGCGGCTTTTGAGAAACCCTGCCAAAGTTGCCATTCGCCGGATGGTAAGCATTCCACAAACGACGATGAGAGGCGTCCGAGTAGGCAAATAAACAGGGCCAACCACAACAGCAACCAACCAACCGATGAAAACGAAACGAGGCCGAAAGAGAAGGGGAAAGAAAAAATACAAAAATAAATACAAGAGTCAGATATCAAAGCCCATCGCATTTCTGATTCAAGGGCAACGACTCTCCCGCGGGATATCCGTCCCAACAACGCCTCCTCTCACCCCCACCCCCCCATAGACTGGCAACGCAACGACAACATATTCTACATATTGACATCTAAACATCAAAGTAAAAAAAATTCAAACAGAAAGAAATAATAAAAAAAAAAAAAAAAGAGAGAGAAATAATGTTTTATGAAGAATAAACAATAATAAAGACAGCAGGGACAACATTAAAATGTGGTCGTCGTCGCCCGGTCAAGTTTCATCGATCTGGCCGGATCGATCACAGTTTAATTGTACCCAGACGCGTTCACTAGAAGAAAGTAAAAGGAGAGCAACGACCATAACAACAAGGACGACGGAATGTGACTCGCACGATATGAAAAGCGCAAAAGAGGAGCTAGCATGACACAGGAAATTGAAAAAAAAATCTAATAAATAAAGCAGGGTTGTCTACGAGGGTATGTTTATCTTTTAAGAACGAAAAATAACAAAAATAAAAAAGGAATAAGTTTTCTACGAAAAACGAAATCCATAGTTGTGTCCCATGTTGTACGAGGAGGAGAGCATGCGTTTTGAAACGACAGAGAAATACAAGAATTGATTTTTTTTCAAATGAGTTTTTCGAATCATTTTGTCTTGCCAGGGACAAATGAAAACCAATAAAACAAAACAGACGGTGAAAGAGAAAATATTAAACCAAAGCATTGTGTTGTTTTTGTTTTTTGTTTTTTGGGAGGGTGAATGATTTTTTTGTAAAAGAAGAGGAAAGAAAATAAAAGAGATAGAGGGAGCAAGTTTCACCTGCAGTCCAAGAAGCGATCCCCAATCCGGAGATGGAAGTATTGGCGGAGGACGATGTGGAAGAGCGAGGAGGCGATTCGTCTGTGATTTATTTAGAAATAGTTTTTGTTGTTGTTGTACTTAAAACAGTTGTAGTTGTTCGCTTGTTTTAAGGAGATTTCAACAAACAACAAGAGAAAATCACGAAGGAAATCATAACGAGAAAATATAGGCAGCTCAACACCACACCCATTCCAGGTTATAATCATCTGAATGAAAACTGAATTTCAAATGGCGGAAAAGGGGATGAATACAACAAAAGCATGAAGTGGGTAAAGATTCTTCCATTTTCTTTTTTTGTTTTATTCGATAGTATTTAATTTGAAGGGAAAAAAAAAGTGATTATACAAATCCACCATTTTTCGATCCGCGCCAGCCAGTTTGGCGCATCCGTTACTTCTTCCACTTTTTTTTAAACTCTTTTGCCTATGCAGACAAACAAAATAGCGTACAGGAGAGCAGAATAACTATAGTTTTGCGTAAACTAGCTGGTAAATTTTTAAAATTTAAATGTCCTGTCATTTTTCGAAATATCATGAACACGTCATCAGTGCATACCAGGTCTACGTCAACAACGAAATAAAACGACGACGGCGGACTGCAACGTGGAACAAGAATAAGAAACGCGGCAAACGATCAGCCTCAACAAATCGGTAAAAAATCAAATGACTTGAGTTCGAAAAAAAAATTTAACGGGTATTGGGGTGAGGGATGGATAGTCGCTAGGGCAAGGGGAATTTCGCCGAGCTACGTTAAAATAAAGGTGTCAGCAATAACTTAAGAGAACCAAAAAAATAAAGAAATGAAGAGAAGAAGAAAAGGGTAGATGTTTGAAAGACCGGGGTGGAGGTGTTAGATGAGAAAATCTCAGTGAGCGCCGCCGCCATTGTTGATAGAAAGACCGGTAGAATAAGGATCAGTCAGTTTAGAAAAGCAAAGTCCAAAGGAAAAAAATAATGATAATCTAGCAAAACAGCAAAAAGGGGGAAAAATCCCAGCATACAAGCAAGACGATTCAAGCAAAATGTGTGTTGCCAGAAATCAAGACCATCCTTTGCATAGGATATTCAGCAGCCTCTCATCCGCATTGTACAACCCGCTGTCACCATTCCGCGTCTGCTCGAGTTTATGCGAGTTAGAGTGGATGCAAGACTGACTTGATTTCAATTCACTTCTATTGATTGATTGAAGAAAAAAAAACGCTTAAATATCGTTATACTAGAATTAGGGATCTCAAACAAAAACCCTTAAGTGCGCAAGTTGACATCTCCCTGGGTTCTACATCCACTCGTCTTGCTGCCACTCGACAATGCTACAAGAAATAGAGTGCCCCGCGTTATCCCTATAAGAGCACGGAGAATGTAAGGTGTGTCACAACATCCGACAGGTCGAGTAGAAGGCGAGAAAAGTAGATAGTTGCAAGGCATTTGATGCAATTCGATCGACGAGTGTGAAACAACAAGGGTTGCGAGGAGAGAAGAAAGTCGGTGAAATTACATTTCGAGCCCCGCAAAGAGTTCCTGCTCCAGGATCCGATGGCTGACTGGTTGGTGGTCGACTCGGCCTCAGTGGGCGTTGCGGGAGCCGATCCGCCCAAACCCCGCCCGCTGGCGACGCTCACCACGTCCATAGATGGACTCATCGGTTCCTCGGCTGCCGAATCACCTCCTCCCTTGAGCGGACGAACCTTGCCTGATGCCTTCACCTTGCTCTTGCCTGCAGGAACATACACACACACACACACACAACCACACGACCGCACAGCGAAAACATGCCGGGAGTGTTTCAAGAATCAGTCCAATAAAAAAAAAAAAAAAAAAAAAAAGTCAAACACCTGCACCGCATACGTACACACTCACACACACACCCCCATCAAGTGCTGACTTTTCGTTTGTCTGCTCTCGCCACGAAGGCGGCTTTGAATAGAAACCATATAATCCCGAAAAATTTCTTAAAAAAAAAAAAATCTTTGGAGGAACGAGAAAAAAAAAATTAAATTCAAATGAAGGGAAAGAAAAATCGTGTCGGACAAGGGACAAGGTGACAATACATCTAAGCAACGCAACTTTCCTCGATCACAAATATCTAACCGTGCCAACAGATCAAACTACAAAATTAATGATGACAACTACTGGCCGAATGGATTTTTTTTTCTACTCAATTGTTTTTCTTGTTTACCTTGTCACTTGCCGAAAGATCCGGAAAACCCATTTCGTACTGTCTGGTAAAATGAAGGGACATTCTAGCCTTTTATGACAATCAAAAAGAGAGCGAAAGGAGAATTTTTCTTTTTCCTGAACAAAAAAATGTAGAAGAAGAAAAAAGGAAAAGAATAAGGAGAAGGGCGAACGTAAAACGAAAGAAGCTGTATATGTAAAATGCATGGGTGCTAGTGGCGCCAATGTTTAAATAAAAATAAGGTTTCTGTTGATTGGCGCGGCGAGAGCTCACGAGAAAGGGGGAACGTGTGTCAGTCAATTCTTTTACGTTTTCTTGTTGGAAAAAAAAAAATTTAGGAGCAAGGGAAAGAAAAAAAAAAGTGTGTGCGAGAGTGAAGGAACCTACCCTGGTCATTTGGGGAGGAAGAGGAGGAGGAGGTGAATAAGTTCAAGAGGGAAGTAGCACGACGGGAACCCTGTTTGCCGGCGACTCGACCACCTTCTTCGCTGTCTCGTTTGCCGCGTTTCTCCTTCTTCTCCTCCTTGCTGCTGCTGCTGATGAACGACTTCTTGTTTGACACCTTCTTCCTGGACTCACCTCCATCTTTTTTGTTTGTGATTGCGTTTTGGTTTTTTTTTAGTGTGTGTTTGTAACAGAATATCAATGGAGTTTCGCCATAGACACGAACACAAACGCACAGGTACACCAACACCGAAAGAAACATCAGTATGATCAAACACGTAGAGGAAACGCATAAAATTAGAGAATCAAGCAGCGGATCGTTTTAACAGGCGTCTAGCCTACGACCAGCGCTTGATTCGTAACGGCACTAAGCGCCACTGTAAACACTCAAAAAATAAACAATCCACGTACCGGCAACGAGAATAACGAAATGATAATAACAAACAAGCACCAAAAGGGAATGACTGATTTAAGTGCCCTACCTTCTCGAACCTTGCCCGTTGTGGACGTTGGCGCTGTCCACTCTTCCAAGTAATCAGGAAGCTGATTCGAAGTATTCGCTCCGAGTTGTTGATCATTATCCAAGGGGAATTCTTCAAACTCGACAGGTAACGGTTTCTCCATGCCAGTCATTTTGGATACGACAAACATGTCCATAAGTCGATCGACACTCAGGTCATCCCACTGCTGTCTAAGATCGACATGAACCTACACAAACAGGACAAGGAATTAGGGGGGATCGAACAAGAAACTTGTACACACCATCTCACCTGGCCCATAGCTTCGTAGTTGTTGCACAAGACGTTGACATAGCTATTGAGGAAATTCCGCATTTGACTTAGATGGCCTTCTTCCACTTCTTGAAAATGCTGCACGAGTACGTGGAATCCATTGATGAAAGTTAATGAAGATGAATCTATTAGAAGTAGGCAGACATTTTAAATTACCCTGCATGAGACGGTCATTTTTCTTTCGAAATCTTCCCGCATTTGTGCGTATTTTTCAACTAAGTTCCGGTAATCTTCAGCCGCTTTACGAAATTTGGTGTCGGCACGTTCCAAGTCTTTGTTCGATGTTGAGCCATCTCTGCGTAACTTTGTCAGCTCGCCGCCTCGTTGAAAGTATGCCTCTTTTGATCGCTGCAAGGTAACATTGGTCTGATTCAAAACCTACATGCAGCAAAAGAATACAGGTTACCAAAATCTACTGACATCTTCTCAAGGATGAAAATATACCTGAATAGCTTCAACTGTGCTGCTTTCAGACTCTTTGACAACTTTATGTTTCCTGGCTAACTCATCACTGTACTTGCCGACATCTTTGACCATGTCATTTAGCCTTTGGGCCATCTGTAATTGGAGCTGAGCCACTTTTTCACAGGAAGTCTTAAGCAATTGCCATAAAGGAGTGAATGTACACAGCGGTCCGACATTTGGGGCTCCATTTGTGTTGGTAGTAGCACTATTGGCAGCTGCGATGCTGGTTGACGAGCCACATTGTTTGGCTAGTTTACCTAACTGTTTGCTGTATGATTCCTCCAGCGAAGATCTAGGAATACAAGCGTAATTTAGATTCAAATTTCATGTTATGCCAGTATAATGTAAAAAAAATTATTAAAAGCTCTCAATTGGCAGTAGAGTATGAATATTCCGTTCAAGATATGCACTTAATGATGAAACAACTCATGACATAAAATACTGTTAGATTGTAGTAACATGGCAAATCAGATTGCTTGATGGTGGCCATGTGCTGTTACACTTGGGATGAACAGCTTCAGCTTGAGGTTACCCGAATACAACAGACATCAAGGTGGTTTTAGTTTGGTACCTTTCTCTGAGGAATTCCGCCAATTCTTTGCTTGCAACGAGGCCATACTTCATGTTATGATACAACACGTCAAATCCACTGTTCCTCTCTCCCTGTAAACAATAACTAAGTATAAGAATCCATGTTCCAAATTCTTCAATACACTTGTAAAATGAATGCACTCGAGAGAAAATTAGAGAATTTTGAAGCCTCGGGTCATGCCTCTATACAGCGTCAACAGACATTCCCCAATTTGCATTGTTGGTTACTGTAGTGCGTCAGTCGCGACTAAAGGAACGACTTAAACAATGCATTATGACTAGTTACTCACCCAAAAATAATCACAGAAATCCACCATTATGATTAATTAAATAATATTTTATATTTAATTAAGGATAAGGTTGACGTTCCCTTCAAAAAGCTACTACAACCCACCCCTTTGACTTTACGTTTTTGGGGTTCCGGAACTCCCCTCTCTCCTGTACAGTGTGTGCCTTGTTGCTTTGTAACTAAATCCGGCCTTCCCCTTAAGCAGTTTCGGTTCGTCGAATTTTTCTCTCTGCAGTACTTCAGCGCCACCTATGACATGATTTCTATCTCATTTTCAATAGTCGTCTTTTCAGAATTCAAGCTTGATACGCGAAAATTAGATAAAAGGCAACAAAATAAAAACTAGTTTAGGATGCCTATAGGTTTTTTTGGTACACGAAATTGATTGAAATTTTTCGCAAGCTTTCGAAAATAGTTTTCTGTGTTTGCAAGTTGCGAGCATCTGCTGTTAATCAATCGTCGTAGGAGTAAATTGAAGACTGGTGGGGAACTGGGGATATAGGCCGACTGGTCACATATTTTCCGCTTGGATACATCTAACCAGCGCCGCTATGATCATCTATGAAGCTTTTCCTTTTTTTTTTTTTTTTGTTGAACCAAGGCCGGAATAGAAATTTCACACATCTGCATTTAGCCGATTGAATCCCGATCAAGCCGATGATCCTTCTTTTTTTTTTTTTTTGACTGTGTGTGCTGGATAATACTCGATTATATTAGAGGATATTGTTTATTCTGTTACTGGACTTTGCTTCCATGACATACATTTAAATAGGGGTTCTAGTATTTTTTGTAATATGGGTCGATACGAGCTACTTGAACTTTCTGTCCTTCAACATCGTAGGCGTATGAGGTTTCGATACCGGAAGATTCACGAACCTGATTTTCGTACCTAGAAAAATTGAACAAGACATTGTTATTTTAATGCACTATAAAAAGACAAACGCCTCCAAGGATTCTGCTTCGACTACTTTTGAACTGTTTTACTTCCACTAAGTAATGGTTTGAATTGCCAAAAAGTACATAATGGCAAGTGCAGCAAAGGTACGAGTCCTATACTTTGTTTTAAACAAATATTTTTATCTTTGTTATCTTGACGCTCCAGCGAAACGGAAAAATACAGCCAAAATCGATTAAGTTCCCCTTTGAATAGCAGCCATTACGTCGAAGCCCATTTTGCTTTAAACGTATTACTTTCATCAATTCAAAACAAGTGGATGTTCGAAACGGTGGAGTAATAGATGCCGAAATCATTCGTGTATGGATAAGTACCTCAGTGCAGTGACATAGTCATTGTTTCCGTAGTTACTCCCATATCCTCCGTATCCGGCTCCGTAACGAGGGTGCTTCGCAGCAACTCCGAAAGGCGGCAGAGCTAATTTATTTTTGAAACAAAACATACATTTAAAATGCTTTAAACATCAGTGCGAGCAACAATTTCATTTTAAACAAAAATAATGCCGCTTAATAGAGTTTAATATAAAATTATTTTTGGCTTACCTGGAGTATTGCCATAGCTTTTCCCGTAAGCCGGAGGTGGAGCCGCTTGGGTCAGGAGCAAAGTCGATAGGGACAGCACAATCAACTGGGAAGTTAATCAGTAAATAGTTAATTCTGATATTGATTCTATGAAAGAAGGATACGAATAGACATTGCTGCAAGCTGCACTCACCGTAACGAAAGAATTCATTGTTGCAGGACGAGAGATGAAGCTACGATAGAACGGACTGTTTCAGACTTGAAATCGAAGCAGAGACTGTTGTTTAGTTGGTACACGTCTTTCGCTTTATATAGCTCTCACGTAAGGTTTGTAATCGTGGGCTAATGGTATACTTTTTCAAGAGAAGGGTGGAGTTTTTTCAAACGACAGATGTGCTTAGTTACATTTTGCTTGGTTAACCCTGCATGGTAAAGTTTTCCCTGAAAGTGTACCAGTAGTTGCAAATTATTATGGCCACCGCTCTTGCCGATTGGCTTCTAGAATCCAAGAAAGTTCACATGAAACTTCCATCCAAGTTTAAATGTAAAATCATCTAGATATTTGTAAGATTACTGGAAATGCGTACAGCCTCACGCTAGATTTCCTATCAGAAGTAGTCGTCAAATTGCAATGTCTTCTGAGTGACGACTGTCAGTTACAGTATTGCAATTTATGACATGTCCAATCAAAAGAGATTTTTTACTGCTCCCGTCCGAAACAAAGTCGTCATAGATGCAATCAGTTGTACAAGAATTCAGTCTTAAAATTAGATTTCTAGTGGAAACGTTGCATTATAGATTTTTTTGGTGAATTATTTATGTTTCAGGCTCCACGAAGTGACAGAAAGTTGGATTCCTTGCAAATTTCGGTTCCCGTTCACACAGTGTCACGCTTGAAGAGGCCAAACTTTCTGATCGTACACAATAGATAATAGAATTTTAAATGTAAAGACTATATATGAAACAAAATTTAATAGGTTTAAGTTGGTTGTTTTTTAAAGAAAAGGGAGAGTATGTGTCCAAAATCGACGTTTCTACCGATGCGGAGAAATGTGTGGGTTCCATAAAAGCGTTGAATTGAACGTCGAGGCCACATACGAGAAATAAGGTTTCAAAAAATGTGACGCTACGTTAATTTTATAGAAAACCGACGATCGGAAAGACAAATCGATCGTCGGAGAAAGCGGCTGGCCATTGAGCCTCTGATATAAACCATCCTTGAAAACCGTTAGTGCAGGCAAACAAGGTCTACACCATTTTTTAAAAAACTATCACACACAAATTTTGTTTTTTGTTTTTCATTTTCAAAAAGCAAAAGTGTAGCAATACATCTATAAAGCAATAGAAACTAGAAGAAGGACACATGTGCCGTTTTCACGACGTGAGCGTTCCTTGCCGTAGGATGTACGTCACCAAAAACAAACGGAGCAAAACGCTAAAAGTACTAGAGGCCGTTTGTGTATAGCAGTGCTACAGTTTAGAGGACTCGGGCATTTGGGTTGTGTTATGTGAACATGCAAACCACCCGTGAAATTGATATGACGTGGACCGCGAAGACCCTGAAGGAAAAAGGAAGATGCAACCCACAGGAAATCCTACACAGACAGGCATAAGTATTTGTATTTTCAATGCGGGGTGTGTGTACATGGAATGAATGCATGTGTCTATAGCAACAACGTCTCCATCGATTAGGATTTTTACCAAATAATTTTTATGTTGAATTAAATACATTTGTTCATTCTTTTCTCTCCCATTCGCGTATTTAGGATAGCCAAACTATTATATGGACAATATGGCAAAGATCGTGATTGATCGTTCAAAATAAATAGGAAGACCTTGTCTCGTGAACGTAACCTAGAGATGCTCCAGTGATAAACATTTATAAGATTAAACTATTTCCTGGTGTAGAAGCCCTAAGCGTTGGAAAGTTTAGCTCTGTTGTACGTGTTCCTGTCGTATTGAATGCTGGGCCGAGGCGTTGAAGATTGATGTCGATTGGCCGACCGATAGAGCTGCCCAGTACAATCAGACGTAGAACGAGAAGCTGTTGAGATACTACTTATACCGCTTCCTCTGTTTGCCGAACAGATGTATCCGTTTATGTTTCCATTTGAGCGAACGGTATGCACAGGCAGACGAGAGATCGATAACAATCGGCCTATAAAATCGACAGTAAATAATCAGGTAAATGATTGGCGCTTTTAAATAGGATGGGTTCTAAAAATAGTTCTTTTGTTTTTAGGGCTTTTGAAAACTGGCCTATACTGTATTAGGCAATATTGGATTTGAGTTGTTTATACGTCGTCCTCTTTTTTTCCTATCACGTTAAACACAAAATTCAAGTAAAATGGGTTGCTGATATTGATTGTCAATAAATAAAGATGCTCATGCATGACGACACTGTAGGCCTACATTCTTTTCTTTTGAATGTTCTTGTTTTTTCTTTAGATTTGACGACAATAGGAAGCATTTCGCCGCCGATGTTTTATCTTGGATGACTGGGGGGTAGCAGCTGCCTGTTTGTTTTGGGCGCTCCACTTGAGTATTGACTACAACTGAACAATTTCACATGGATGGCTGAAAAGCGCCATTGTTTTCCCAGCAGAGTTTAAAAACCCACGAACTCTTTTTATCGGTTGAAAGCAAACTTAATCCTTTTTTTAGTGGTACGAACTAATGAGTTGTTGCCACTTTCCAATTTCTCCAAACGCTCACTATAGTGAAGGAATCCTAACGAATCTTGATGAAAATCCTAGAGGCAAGAAAAACGATGCACTTGTTAGCAGTCTCGCGATAAGATCGATCTAATCAAGGATAAATTTAAACCTTGAAAAAAGAAAAAACGCCCACAATTCTAGCGGTTCCTAGGCGAATATCAACGTCCCTTGTATGAGAAAAAAGCAAATCCTGACGTGGTTTTTTGTGTGTGGAATAAACGAAAGCTAAACAACGATTGTTTAGGGTTTTCTTTATCGTAAATAGAGGAAAGGTTTGAAAGATTTTGCATAGCTACGTTTTTTTGCTTACCTTTCCTTCGAACTTTTTCTTTCAACCTGTCCCTCCACCGTCTAAACTTTTCCTCGCTTTTCTTTTAAGCCATCACTTTTTAGAAAACATGTTTCTGTCATACGATGAGAAGACACACTAACCTGGCGTGACATTAGACCGAGTGGAGAACGTGGAAACTCGGTGGACATCTCCTGGATTGGTGCCCATAGAAACGGAATTGTCCGGATTGTCAGGCGAGCTTCTCCCTATGTAATAGGAGAATATGATAACATGAAACATGCATTTAGATGATTAAAGTAAAAAATAAAAGTTGCCTACCGGATTGCGGGTGCCTTCGCCTGCAGCAGCAATAGCAGTAGCAGAAATAGCGTAGAAATAGGCGCTGAAATTTGTCTCCAAAGATGCAATAAATCACAAAGTTGACGGACGAATTGACTGAAACGAGTAGATTGCTGACACGTGTCATTTCGTCCACAAGGATATTGGCTACTTCGAAAATGTTGACGACCATAGCCAAGATATTGAATATGAAGAAGACAGCCACGACGCAGAGTAACATTGTTGCTAAACCAATTTCCCTCTTTTGTGAATTGGTAAGCAAAGAGCGCTCGCGATTTGCTTTCCGTACCTGCAAAAGTATGTAACACAGTTTAACAGCTATTAGAGTTTATTAAATTGTCTTTTTATGTGCAGGATTCTCCCAGAAAGTTGTTCGGAAAAGGCAACTTGAATTTAACAACAATCAATCCAAACATAATAACACTTCATGTTTATGTGACTGAAAGCTTACGTAGATTCAAGTTGTTTCTTTGTTATGTGGAACATGTTTGTGGAAACTATGTATCGGTTTGCAGGACAGTCCCTCATTAGGCCATTTCGTAAATGGCTCGTTACATTGCATGACAATTTCGCCCACATTCACGAGTTACGTTTGGCTACTTGCAGTATGTGTCCTATAGGTCGATCAGCTTTGTTTCTACAACTTAATAGTATCAAGTTCGCCATTGTTGGATGAGCCACGAAGCTTAAATACCACTGCTCTGCTAATTAAGCTAGACATTGCGTTAAAAAAAAGAAAGAATGGGCTTTAAGACAAGAACTTGGGGGGATCTTTTCTGTCCGTCGGTACTCAGTTTCTTCTGAGAATAGGCATTTTCCAGATTACAAAGGATATTTGAGACGCTATACGGCTTCAGGTGTTTTCTAGGTTGTTTACCTGTTTGTAAATGGCTCCATTTAGTATTGCCAGTGAAGTAAATGGAACAAAATTCATGATGAGGAAATAGAGGGTCACGATGTAGCCGGTGATGTAAGTTTTATCATTTCGCAGATTTGAAGGGATGAGCTAAACAATAAATTAACTATGAATCTCATTGATTTTTTTCATAAGATTTTGATATTTACAATAATCCACGATTCACCCAACTCGTTGTCTAGGTAGAGACATCGCTCTACTTCGAAGAAACGAGGTAAGTTGTATAAAAGGGAACCAATTCCAATGATGATCACAGCCATTCGTCCACGTTTGCAAGTGCACCACGCTCGGGCACGAAGTGGATGACATACGGCAATGTAGCGTTCAACCGTCACAGTAAGAGTAAGATAAACTACAAAATAGTTTCACACAAAATTACAGTTTACCCAATTAAAGAGAGAGAGAGAGAGTAAGAACGTTTACCAGAACTTGTCTGAGCAGTTGTGCCCAGCACGAACGTGTAGGGCGTTATAAGTGGGTGAATGTGACGGTAGTAAAACTCACCAACGCCACTATACGTGTAAATTGATGGGACAACAAACAGCAAAATCGATGTGAGCAGTAGAATAGAATCAAAACTGGCCAAGCCTGTACGAAATATGAGAAACGAACAATGCATTTTCAACTGTGGGTCTATGCATAATTATCAACTTCCACTTGATGAGTTCTTTTGAACTATGCACACATCTAATTATTATTAGTATATAGTAAGTCTATCATCAACTGTCTCTTGTTAGATGCAGAGCTCCGGATCAAATTTTAATTTATGGAGCGTCTTATATATATGAGGACATGCCAAAACTACTTTGTGCCTATAATTCATGTTGGCTTATTAAACAAAAGAATTGAACGTACCGATAAGGATGACGTTTAAAGAAGTTCTCATTTGAGGCCGAGAGAGAATAAAAATGGAAATAAAGTTTCCCACGAGTCCCGGAAGAGCCACGACGACCAACAGTACCAAACTGATGACAAACTCGAAGAGAGGGAAATACAATTTCTCCGACTCGGATATGTTGGATACGGAAACGTTCGGCAGAACACAATGGGGAAAGCTTTGATAAAAGCCAGCCATCTCTGTTGAATCACTGGCAGATGTGAGGATCCCGTTTTCCTCCCTGCTGTTGTTATGAAGTTGAAGAAACGAAGCATCTCGGCTAGTTGCCATAGTCTCGTCCATCGTCCTATGTTTAATCATTGCCGAAAAAAAGTATAAAAAACAAAATTGACTTTCTACATTGTGCGAGTTAACCAGCAGCAACACGATCGTCACATGACACAGTGTAGACAAAATGACATTCTCGCTTATATGGGTAGAACGCGACTGAAATTTTTGCGCAAGCATCAGTCGTTCAACTTAGAAAAGAGTCTTTTACGTAGAATGTAGCATCTGGCACGTTTTAGTTAAAGTCATTCCAGATCATGGAAGCTGCAACAACAAACAAGAAATTGTTGCAAGAGATCGAGGCGACGATCGTTGAATAACCAAAAACGAGAATCCTTCTTTCACGAAAGCCCTTTTTGCATGTTTTAGAGCAAGCTGTCGTAAAACTTGCCATTTACTCTCGACTGTTAATCAAGATCAAACATAAAAATCAAAGCAGGAGATGTCAAATAAACGATATCTGGGTGTGACATGGAGTTTATACTCTCGAAACGTCAAAAGATAAGTGGCAGAGTATATTTGAGACCGTAATAGCCCACTCGTGAAAGTGGGAATCAGCCGACACGCTGGTTATTAAACCACGTCAAAAAAAAAAGAAAAATAAATCTCAGACTTTTGCTTTGACTTCTGCAACAATTGCACCGCTCCGACTGATTAGCTGATTGCTCATTACCAACCTCGGCAAAAACATAAGATCGTTATGATGGATTATGATCGGGATGTTCCCTGTAGTCTAACAAGAAAACGTTTTTTATTGCTACTAGGCACTCAAATGAATGAATCAGCTGGAAGACTTATTATTGTATGATGGCGCGCTCGGTAAACAGTTGCCGACAGTGTTTTTGGTATACAGCATATCTTTGAATAAAACTGTCGTTTTGCATATGCGTCATTGATTATGGGTCCACCATGGCATAACATCAACTTATTTCTACACAATTATATCAGAAAAGACAAATGCCCAGCTGCCATCGTAAAATTTGCATGCAACTATTTCAATCAAAATTGAATTGACCATACCAATTCAGTTTAACTTTAAGTAAGTTAAGATTTATGCCATAGCAAACGAGTTTCAACTCGTCGAGGCGAATTTGCATAGCCAAATAAGAAAAAAAAAGGACATATGTAATGCAATATGCTTGACATTTATGGGAATACGTATACTGAAACTTACTCTCAACGTTATACGAGTCGACAGGGGGTGCAAAGCAATAAGTTAAACCAATTTTAAACCAATTGCATACATTAATAGATCAATTCTGTAGTATACTGTATATTCCTCCCTATGAAGTCATTGCACGCGCCCGGAACTCGACAAGTTGCTAACACATCGGCAGGAAACTTCATCCAGCTTCCTACACATGCACTATTGCTCAGACACGACGAAGCAATTTTTCGTGTACAATAGTCGTCAATGAAAGGCCATAAATCCATCATCTGTGGGCGGATGGCCCGACAGTGTATAGCCGAATTACTCTCCAGGGTTGAATACGGCCGTTACTTTCGTGTTAGATATAGAAAGGCAATTCTACGATGTTGACAGCTAAGAGTCTATATTACCAAGAGATGGTCGTCGTTGTTGACATGCAGCTGAGATTGTGGCCGACACTATCGAAAATCGTATTAGAGCACGTCTTACAGACGAATGGAAGAACTATGTCGATCGCCATCAAGCGCTGCGCAACATTGGAGGAATTAAATTGACAAGGACATTGATTGTGTCCTCTCTTTTTGCACACAACTTTCAGTTGTACATGTAAAGCCGAATTCTTCATTTCCATACGCCACATAACAAGCTTCGCTCGCAGAAAGTTTTTAAAACTCCGATGAAATTTGATGCCTTTAAAAAAAGTGTTTGATCGATCACACATTAGCGACTATAATCGATCAGCTGCAGTCAAACCCTCCCCCCAAAAAAGCCACAGGAAGAGTTCGACGACATTAAAATCATCCAACCGAAGAAGCCAAATCGTCAACGCTATCAAAAACACGACAAAAAGTCCATGTGTATAGCCCAGTTTAGTGTTGGAACCTCTTTTAGCACAACATTTTACCATCATCCAGCTTGAAATGATTCAGTTATAGCTTATCACTAGGTTGCAGCCGTTCGTTAAGCAATCGGGAAGAACAACGTTAGGCAAAAATAAATTTCGAGGCCTCTTCAATTTGTTGAAATTCGATGCTTTCTCAACTGTGTAGGATGTTTAACAACGATTCGCCTGTTTAACGCAGAACATTGACACACATTTTCCGCTGCAGAGGATAGTATGCAAATTCCAGTAAGGATTCCACTACTCCGCTGTAAAGGACTTTTAAAAAAATACGCGTTGAAATGGAACGGTAGGCTACAAATGTGTATAACTGGACTGGCTATTATTTACGGCCGGTAGGTAGTTTACATATATTTATAGGAATTGACAGAATACAGTAATCAAGCTGAGTTCTTTTTTCGCTTTCCTGTCATGCTTATCCTCCCCTTTCTTAAGAATTTTTCAATGCCACTCTCCTTTTGGATGGGAATAGAAAGATTGCTCTTACGAGGCAGGAAAGGGTCCATCAAAGGAAGGACTGTTGGATCCTTTGGTATTCTCACTGAAAGCTCGCCAACTTGGGTACGAGAGAAAAATACGCAAAATAAGCATCGGTATCGAGAAGAAAGGCGAATTTCATCATTATAATATTTTGGGTAAAGAAAAATCGCAGCAATTGAATTTTCGTCACATGATGCCTCTTCAAACTTTTGCTGCTTGTTAGCAAGAACTTTTATGCTATCATCGGCTTTCCGACTGAGAAAGTAATTAGATATCGTAAATAGGAATCGATATACCTAGTTTGCAAAGCGCTGACGATCATTTTTTGTCTATGTTGTAAATCACGCTTGACATAACACTTATTTGCATCAAGGATTGGCAAAGAAAACATGTGAACACAAACAGTTATTGAAAAATGCACTTTGCGACTCACGTCACACAACATTCCTATATAGTTAAGTTCTTGGTATTAAAGTTGATGAGTTTTCTAGATTCCCATAGTCATATTTATTTTCTGGTGTTCTTGCACGAGGGAAAGCTTTTTCCAATCACAAGATCAATACCCAACCAACTCTTTCCCAAAAATGAATAAACGTGAAAGCATGACAGCAATCTAACAGAAATTCAGTCACGTTCAAACGTATGAAAGATGGGCAAAAACTCGTTCGTCCCGCTGAATCGCATAATATTTAATTCTATGCACGTCGATAACTTTCTAGTTTAATCGACGCAAGTTTTTCCTGTTCATCTATTAATTTTTGCTGCTTGTTAACGATTGGTCTTTTCTGTATTGCTGCAATTTTCTAACTGAAAGAAAACAAATGAGTGCTTTGACGTAATCGCTCATAATTAATACGCTGTCATTTGCTGGTGGGTAAATCTTGTGCACTCGAAGACTGAAAAGTTATCCTTCTGGAAATGAGGGTAAACAAGCAGCTATTCTTTTATTTCTGCTATACTGTATAAAGATTAAGCTATACAAAAATGCCTAGCCTCGTACACTATATGAAGTAGTGCATTCAAGCAAAAAAGCCGTTGCATATACGGTAGAGAATTAACTCGTTTTTTTTATCGTTACGTTGGTCTATTTGAAATGCATCATGGGTGCCTGTTTTCTTCATCAACAGGGAAAAATTACTAAAACGAAATAAGTTTTTGCATAATCAAGCACCATCTTTTCAAATTGCTTTAGGAAGTACACTTGTACTCTAACACAACTAGGACATGCAACATTGCTGGTAATTCAAGATCATTTAATATTCTGTAACATCAACGATGAACGTTAACTCTTATACAGTGTTCTTTGGCAATACATAACTGCATATAGTATATTCTTTGGCCTGTGCTGTTCACATCGGTCACTATTGGCCAAACGAATTATTGGAAGATTGCACTGCCGCCCGGAAAAAAAAACTGAAAAATTGCTGATAAATAGCATTTTTCATGTACACACAGATGCAATTTCCATAAACATCTTCCATACTTTTTCTGCGTTTTTTCGAGGCGCACAATGTTCCTTGATTTTGCAACATCAAATTTCTATAGTGAAAAATGCACACGTTTTACCAAATAAAAGGTGCGATACAAGTTTATATTCAAGAAGAAAAGAGCTTCACATGCAGAAATTGCAAGCTTCTTTATACTATTTGTAAAGTTTAGCTTTTCGTTCTAGACTCACCAAGAATAACGCGACAAGAATATATAGATGCCAACTCTTGGAAGGAGAAAAAGGGGGATGTACCTACGAATGGACGAAAGGACGAGCAAAATATGTTCGTGACGGCCCCCACATCCAATGACTCAAACGCCTTTTGAACAAATAGTTGAGTGCTGTCCAGCACGCGAAAAAGAGCTGGGCCACAAATAGCTACACGCAACCGAATGAATGTGCTTTCCCCATCTAATGTTGTCGTTCTAAGCAAAAGACGAAAGCTTTATAGTCACAAATTCGACCGAAGAGCCTCTTTTTGTCCATTGTGACGAGGTCCAGGGTGCTTCACAACAACGCGTGTTGACCACACAACACACACGTTTAAAATTAATCCTCGCATATATCAGTCTGCCAAATGTGAGCACTATACATTTGAATATATGCTAAAATCCCTACCCCCGTTTGTAAGATGTGATATGCACGCGAGGCGATGCATAACAAGCAGATCATTAGTCATGTAGATATAGCCTGTAGACTATAAGGCAAAAATATAAAACAAATAATAAACTCAATTATGCACATTTTTGCCTAATCATTATGGGAAGAGTCTTGCTTCAAAGCCTTTGAATCATTAGCCTGGTTACATATACAAAGCGCGCCGAGCAGAAAACTCTAACGAACGAAAATGTTGACCAGTTTCTTCATTGTAATCAAACCAAAAAATGTAAGAAGAGGCTATTTTAAATGGTTTTGATTTATGCGTTTGATCCCTCCCAGTTTTGCAACCGCTTTCATACACAGAGATCATTAATTACTGGTGGCAAAGTCGAGGTCATCATTACTGTGAAAATGGAGAGCGCAAGAGACAACTGACATGATGGATAAATTGTAGAACGCTTTCTGTATAGAAAAATTGACGAGTGGTGGCTGCAATTGGCACGATGATTAATTGATGCATGAATGATGAAGACTTGTATGAGCATCTGACGGGGCAATGAGTCACGTCCTATACGGTCACGCTCTTGGGGCATTTCTCGTGTCAAAAGGCAGACGAAAGAAACTTTGTTAAGTGAATGTCGACAATATATGTATACCATTATGATTTGGTGGAGGAAAAGAGTTGGCGAATAAAGAAAAGACGAAGGTATAATCGTATTTCATATCCAGATGTGATGTCGATCCTTTTCATTCGTGACTACTTTTAAGCCACAGCCAACATTTATGATGGTCAAGTAGGATTTCACGAATCAAAAGGATTGATAATAAAATGCAATTCTTCCTTTATATTCGTTGCCCCTTTTATTTAAATGTACAGCAGTTGGCAGCAAGATAAAGGCAATTTTTGAGATTTTTTTTTTTGGTTGTTGGTCACGATTCATCCTCGAGCAAAGTCCTTAAGCTAGCTGTCGGGATATTCCTTTCTTTTTAATCCCATTAACAAAAATCAATAAGTAAAGAAGAACGATTGATTACTCCAGAGCGTCTTCCATTACTGTACCGTGATTAAAAATATAGTTTTTTATTGCACACAAGATTTCAGATGATTGCGCTGCTGGGCGTTATATCCCAAGGATTTTCTTGGTCGCGATCATTTGGAATGAATTCCGCTTTTTTCTTTCTGCAAGCAGCGCACAAATGTTAACAAGAAAATGATATATGGTGACGGATCAAGTGCGAATTAAATTGTGCTTTCGTCACACACACACAACTAAGTTATATCCAGTTTCATTCCAATAGCATAGAATTATCTGTCTCTTTGATCAATATGGCTTCCCCTGTTGAAGCATATGAGTTGCTGGATTTTATCGATCCAGCCACCACCAGCAGCTATAGAAGAGAGGCGGCGTAGCGCGAGCTATAATTCTTGTCTGTACAACCGTTGATTGCATTGTGCTGCAAAACAATTTTAACAGTTGGAATACAACCGAATACAACAATCCTGATTGTTGGTTGTTGGGTCCTACTTCCCTTCCGGCTAGAAAGAATCCTGGCATATTAACGTGTCGGAAGATACGTGTTGTCACGCTATATTAAAAAGGTGGGGGGGTTTGAATCGTCGCTACGCGAAACAGATTACCGAATCGACAGAATGAATAATGTTGTATGACACCTACAAATGATGTGCATTTTAATCAAGCTCATCCAGCCCCGGTATTCGTTCCCGTGGTTATTAAATAGTTCTTCGGATTGCTATGGAGTGTGCGGTTATATGGAAAATTAAAAGAATAAAGTCTGTTGCTCTCGTTTTTTAAATTTTTCTTGCAATGGAAGATGCTGAATTTTAGGGGAAATTGTCAACCTCAATTTTTTAGTTGTTGGAGCCAGCACGATCTTAAAGCAGAATCCCTCTCCCATAAGGTACAACTTCATTGATATCTTGCAGCTCAAACTAGTTTGCTACATGACATAACATCGTACACGAATCTAAATTCTAATTCTTGTGCGTAAACAGTATTAGTACGTGGGAGTTGACGAGTTTCGGTTTTCCAGCTTGAAATTTCTTTAAGAAAAATCCCTACAGGAAATCAGCTTAGCATATTATCAATACCACGCAATTTCCCCACAAAGATTGCACTGCCGTTTGCGATCGCACAAAGAGAACGAAAATAGTGTAGACCACAATATGACAATGACTGAAATATCGATCGACGATATATGCTGAATTTCCATCTTTACCCTTACATAGTCGACGATGGGGAATATATTCGCGTGTTTCCCGGATGTGATGTTTTGTGCGCGTTCAGTCGATTTACCTAACGATTACATTTTCTGCGGTCATTCTTGGCCGTTTGAATGTCTTGCCAGGAATTTTAATTTTCGTTTCATATAGAAACGTACAGTTTTTTTTTTTATTAATTCTACGTTCTTACTTTACATTACGTAGTTTTGGTGTGCGTGCCGTCAAACAACTCTGCATGGCTTTATTTTTCTATATCGAAAATTCTCTCGAGAATTAAAAACCTTGTTTATTATAGACGGTCATCTTACCATTGTTATCACGGATAACCGAGATGAGAAGGGGTGGGGAACCAAAGGGGGAGATTATTGTTTCCGAAAACAAGTCACGAGGGATTCCCACGGATCACATTTGTCGCAAGGGGATTTCTAATACTATGTATAGTTCTATTAACGCAGCGCACCTCATCAAACGGAACGTGATACTGGTGACAAAGGTGGGACTAACTCGAAACCTGTAGGTCAATAGGAGATGTCTATTTTTTTTTTTTAAAAAAAGGGCAATAACCTTATAGGCCATTGATAGGCGTCTTCCTATTACACTTTCTTTACGTTTCGTTTAATAGAATTAGAAGCAAGAGGCAGCTCTTTAAATCCCGCAAAAATAGGGGACTGGCACTGGCTCGTATTGTGTCTGATGCACGTCGTCTAATTGGGTTTTATGATACGGCCAGCTGGTAGCCGTGTGCAGGTCTATATAGTTGAGTCGGCAAATGTTCTGATTTGACATCAATCTAACCATATTTTTCACGCTGTGCTGCGGGTGGGAGCTGCCAGACAGCCACGTTATATATATGACGTGTTGATTGGGCCAGCCGGGGATCAAAGGCTTCAAAATGACGATGTCGAGAGATATCATTTACCTAACTTGAAAACTAATTTATCAAACTAAGATTAGATTCTTTCCGCCGCTCTCACCGCCAGTACGCGAAAAGTTTGTCACAACGAAATACATTTTTAGAATGAAAAAATAACAATATCAGCAGCTTATGTTTGTATAGGGAAGATTAGTTTCTATGGCAATATCTTTTTCGCTACTGTCCACAGATGCACGCCTGAATTTCCAGGAAGGAAATCAAAAGAACCGCGGTGAAAGAAAATTCTTTAATCGAACCGTGGCTCTAAAAAACCCTCGTGAAATTGAGGGAAAAAAAAAATCTTTACCTGAGTTTCAATCAGCCGAGTATCATAAGTAATCTTTTTTGTCACTACAACACCATAATTCGATCAGAGTTAATGAAAAAAACGGCGAAAACTGCACAACGAAGTAAAAACTATTATTTCCGCTGAAGATTTTTAAATACTGGCCAAGCGCCAACTTAAAGAGGGTAGTGAACTTCTAACTCCGTGTTCACTTGGCTCACAACAATCCCCACCACTAGCAAAGCAGGTTGTACATAAGCCTCCAAACGAGACGCTGCTAACGGAAGAAACGGCGCCGGCGCGCCTTCCAAAGACGCGGACATTTCATGGAACAACCAGGAAAAAACTCTTTTCATACAGAAGCGAAAGAGTACGCACACAAGATTTTTTTTTCAATTGATACAATGTACGGAGGCACAACAAAAGAGAGTTAATCATCGGTTAGCATTCTTTCTTTATTAAATGGATTGTCATCCAGAGCTCCTGGTCACATAGAGTTATACTCTTAGAAATTCAACCTGAGACATGTGCCATCGTCAACATTCTGTATTATTATTTTACATCGTATACAATACGCAAAAAAAAAAGACTTCACTGTGGGGGTTATTCAGTACGAACACCCCATACTCACGTCAAATTTGTTTTGCGTTTGGAACTTGTTGACAGTTAGTTATACGGCTCGCCTGCCACATGTAACGCTTTGCTTCGTAGCACAGAGACTTCATATATCTAAATGCTAGATAGATGTACCACCACAACGCTTGGATATCTTCAAGTCTTTTTTTTTTGTGTGTTTTTATCGTTTACGGGAAGTAATAGCCCAGGCTACAACAGCTGCACAGCCAACAGCTATATAACCCTCAGTTCCATTGACCGCTGTCGCCTTGTCGTAGTGCAGGCTACGTGCTCGACAAGAAATAGAAAGGAGGAAAAATCCTGTTGTCTTTTTATCACCGAGGGCTTAGAAAAGATTTTGTTTTCTATTCTGGGAGACCGACAATACATTCAATCAAGTCGCCTTGAATAGACGACACTAAAAGAATAATGGTCAAACATTAAAGATGTCAGAATTTTCGCACGGTGATTTTTTCCCTTTTCGCCCTCAGCAACAGTTATATAGACAAAAGATTTCTTTTCTAAGAATATGTAGGTAGGGGAGCAGAGGGAATATCATCTGTTGGAGGAATTCTATTTTCATCAAATTCCTCGCAATCACTCGCCGTTTCTAATCGTCGACCAAAAAGAGTTTGTCCTACGTGATGCCAAGTTGGCGCTAAAGATCATCGTCTCGGCTCATTAACTACAAAGGCGTTGGGGTCGTTTATTTAAGTGAGAATTTGGCTAGTCGGAGAACTAAGCGGAGAAACTCGAACAGACTGCTTTGCTGTTAATATATTCGAGTATAAATGTAGCCGCATTTAGATATTTCCAGCAACAGATGATCTTCGTGCGCCCCCTCAAGTTTTTGGCAAGTGCTTACATTCAGGGCCTATACACAGTAGTTGTCGGTCGGATAACAAGCTTAGCAGCAGGGCGGAGCTTCTTGAAATTCAAATGTATTCAAATGTTGCTTTGCAAGCACAAGCTTGGCGGAGAGAAATAAGCAAACATTTCTAGTCTATGGCATTTTCATCGATCGTCTTTTTTGACAGCTGAATTCTTTTCTTTACACCCTTACACAGACTTTAACCAAGTCGAATCGAGTATTTGACTAGTAAAGGGTATACAATCAAATAACAAGCTGAGAAGCATGCCATTACTTATTTTTCTTTCCCTCGTTTGTTTTTCTTCACGATAGATCCCTAGGCGATGGTGATGTATATACGTTTCTTCATGTTGCCTGATAACAAGGCAAACAGTCGTACGCTGAATACGAAAACCTACCGCAGTGTCAAACAAAAAGGAGTGATGCTTTTTGGCGATTCGCACTCATGTCGAAGACAAACCTTCTCAGAAATAACGATGCCATCTCGTACCGTATGAAGAGGGACACCATCTTTAATTAGTATAAGTACATTTCTAAGCCTGAGGTAAATAATCCAACATTAAATTGTTTTAGCCTTGCAATTACGCGTATTAGTTACACATCAAAAGGCGTAGGAGCAATTTCTGTTGTGCTAATTTCGAGCTGCTTTTCAGAGGTGGGTACAGTGGATGACGTTGGGGCCGATTCGAAATGTATTGGCTTCAATTTGAAACAAAGGGCATTTTAGGTGCCACATTCAGTCGCCCGGATGAAGTTGGTTTTACGTTATGCAATAATTTTATACAGATTTATTCTATAGATGCATTCATGAGAACGTGTGTGTTGACGTGTATATTTATTTTCCTATACGTTCGTTTTGGCAAGAAAATCAATAATATTTTTTCGACTGTGAATTACCATATCGCATTGATGCATGCTACATGATACTGATGAACCCCTATGCAGTATTTGGGAAATGGCAATCGAGCTACTCATAAATCAAACTTTTTTTTAAAACTTTGACTTCTCAATGAAATTTGCATGCGAATGGAAAGAATCTCACGGTAAAACCCAACTGGGTAAATTTGATGACTGCTCAACCTTTTTTCTGTT